>NC_056727.1:205041138-205188638 GCF_019279795.1 Protopterus annectens | reverse complement strand
ACTATGTAAATTGTTAATCGCTATGTAATCCAATGTAACTACTGCCTGTTTATTTTAACTGTGGAGCTTTTCTCCCCGGGCATCCGCTGAAAATGGACCTACGTCCAGTCGGACACTCCCGGTCAACAAATATGAATGAATGAATAAATAAATAAATAAATAAATAAATAAATAAATATAAATGCATTTATCTAAACAATCTAATGTATAAAAATAAATAAACTAAGAAACTGCATATAAATATATATAATATATAATATTTGTATATATAAAATATTAAAATTTGCACAGGCAGTTCTTGATAGACATTCCTGCAAGTCCCTCAGTGTTGCTGCATGTTTCTGGGCAGCCTCCATGACCAGTTTGCAACATGTGTTGTCATCTGTCTTGGATGGGCATCTGTTTATTTTCTACATTAATGTTGTCCCCATAGCCGGCCTTAGGCATAGGCCAACTAGGTGGCCGCCTAGGGTGCCACTCTAGCAGGGGCACTCTTCCAGTATTTATTTGATGTAGGTAGACCAGGATGGGGGCACCAGGTGGTGTGGTGGGGGGCGCCATGGAGCTCTTTTGCCTAGGGCACCAGTTGACCAAAGGCCGCTCTTGTTTGTCCCATACTCCATAGTCACATACATGACTGCACTGTTTGCCATGGTATATGCAATGGTGAGGTAAGGCTACATCTCCCACTCCTGAGTGCTACCTTTTGGATATGGGATCCATTCCATGGTTTGTAAGATGTGTGCAAACCACAGCTGCCTCTGTTGCAGGTGAGTCAGCAAATGTCATGGGCATACTTCTTGGACAGCAGACCATTACAGTATTTGTTAAGGTATGTATTCCCCATATTTGTTGTCCTAACATAGGATTCCATATTACACATTCATTGCTCATGTTGGGATCATATTACAGGTTGTAAAAGGTGTGGGATGTGGTATTGTGATATGCCGTTGTGTAGATCTGTAACAGTTGCCATTGTAATAGTGGTGTATACACTGTTGTAGTCACAGTATAAGGGTAATGTTTCAGACATGTCCCTACTGTAGGCCATTTGTCCCACCATTATGTTCATCTCTGTCCACACATCTTGCACTGACAGGTTGTTAGGTATACTGGAGGACTCTTACATACCCTTTAGATATGCCACCATGGTGACCACTGTGATGCAGTGCCATTAACAGCAACAAAAAGTGAACATGTACAGCATGCATTATGGGTAGGTGTGTTAAATGTGTGCATGGCAAATACCATGGCCATAACATGGCCGGTGTATTGGCAAACCTGAACAAAAAAATGCCATACTCACCAGCTACAGGCTGCTGCCCCAGAGGTATACCAGAGGGACCTACATAGTTGTGTGAGAGATGTAATGTCAGTAGCAACACCTGTGGCATTGGTACAGCATTGGGAATTGAGAGCAGCATTTCAGAACATCAACAGTACAAACCCACAATACTAGAGATTATGTACATCTGTTCATTACTACACTGCAGCAACAGACTATGTTATCTGACATATGCATGAAGATACATTACAGATGAAGATGGATAAGCAACAGTGGTCTACTAATGTGCCCTGGGGCCTTACCTGCATGCTCCTTGTCCATTGTGTGGGTACCACCCACTTCCACAATGCTATCATCAGGTTCCTGGCTTGTCTGGTGGACAGGTGCCCCAAGGCTGGCAAGGAACTCCTCAGAATGTGTCAGTAGGGGCTGGATGGCATGACCCCCACTTGTGGCTAGCTGGTCCCTCCTAACTGCAGCAGCACACTGACAGGCATGGTGGATGAGATCAGTGCTACGATGTCGCACCTGCTTATAACTGCAGTTATGCAGGCCGACATTGTTTACCCTGTGGATGAGTTTGTTCCACAGGGCAGTCCTCTCCTGCAGATCATAGGCCGTACACCCAAAGAGGGTTCTGTGGTGATGCACGAGGTAGTTGATTATTATTTCATTCTCATGTGGAGTATAAGCAGGGAGACGCTCCTGGGACATGGTACCTGGAAGACATAAACAGGAAAGAAAGGTTTGAGGACCTCATACTGCAAGGATATAATAGTTGTTAATTGACATCTCTATCTCCCCCCACCATATCTGCAACAATAATCTGAACACACAAATCAGTGGGTATGTTTACACCAAACCTACTGTTGGGACATATATCCTATTGTGCAAAAAATATTGAAATGTGTTTCTAGTCATGTTCTATGTTGAAACACTATTATTGGTGGCCTGTTGCTAACAATGTAACCTGCTTGCCATTGTAGTGGCCATTGTGGTTCCATATATGCATGTGTTCTATTTGCTATGCAACTGTTCCAAATCTGGTGTTTTGGGTTAATGGGAATATCTATGCATGCTGTTATAACTAATCCTGGATTGTGTTGACTATTACTACCCACATATGTTCTAAAACTGCAACACAATAGTATGTTTTGGAAGGCTGTTCCCAGCAGAACCACCTCTCCCCACCTCATCTGGCTGTGACATCAGGCCACAGCATGCCTGGGATCCACCCCGGGACATCCTCATCTGCTGGTTCTGCACTACCTTCAGGTGGAACCACCTCATGGGATGGTGCTCATCCCCCCCTGGCAGCACGCACAGACAGGATCCTGTCACCTGACGTCAGGTCCAGGGTATGGTGCATAGTGGGCTCCGCAGAGAACTGGGGGATCTGCCTGCCCCTCCTGCTCAAACCCCAGCACAGCTATCTTCAGGGCCATGAAAGTGCAGTGGTGACTGCTCATGGGTGGGGACCTCAGTCACACTGTTTCCATTTGGGGTCTCATGGGCTTGCAATTTCCAAACACCCCTCCCTGTCCAAGGTGTTTACCCACCACATGTGTCATATACTACCCCTGTATGCTGTCTTGTCTGTCTTCTGACCCAACCTACCTCCCCAAATGTACCTACTATCCTTCCCCAGCATCCCAATCTCACCTTAACAAAAAAAAGGGCAATCTGTTCCAAACATGAATTTCACACCATACATAACTGTCCATTTTGCACCCGCTTACAACTGCTTACATGTGCCTTAATCACTCTGTATCCAACAGCCCTTGTTCTGGCCAGCAGTCAAATTACCAGACCTTGCAAGTGTCTAACCCAGGCCCTGCACAACATTGCCACAGCAATTTACCTCTAAGCCATCTGAGCTGCAGATATGTGTGATGTTTTCTCAAACATATCATGCAGCACAGTCATGCAACAGTAGGGAAAATGTGTGTGTGCACATATATCTATATATACATATATATACACATATATATATATATATATATATATATATATATATATATATATATATATATATATATATATATATATATATATATATATATATATATGTATATATATATATATATATATATATATATATATATATATATATATATATATATATATATATAGCTATGGAGTGCATTCAGACATCGCATCCACACTCTGAACCTCCTTCCTCCACAGCTGCACTGTTTTGCCTTGCTATGAAACAGACCATCACATGTGGACACATCCTCACATTAGGGGGGGGGATATACAGGGACAGATCATATATGTGCCTATTACAAATCTATGAAGATTGTGCGTGATACATTTCACATTACCATGACTGTTCTGAAGGTGGTGGGGGTCTGAAACTTATGTGTCTATCATGACTTCCACCTTCAGCTATTTGCCAGACTAATATACATGTTTGGAGAAACAGAACAAACACTATTATGGCTTAAACCTTGTCATTCTGAGCAGATCTGCACATTTGACAGGTATGGCCCACTGCCCACAGGGCCGGATGCTATGTTCACAACAGTTGTTCAGCAGGACATCATTACAGCAAGTCTTGATGGCACATATAAATCTTTCAACATAATCTATCCCATTATTGGAGACCAAGTACTACATTCAATTACATGCTGTCATGTTTCACATACCTGTTTTATTATTGTGCTCTCTTCTGTGTACCACTTGGTTTGTTTGTTTGTTTTTTTTGTAGTATTTTTTTTTTATTTTATTTTATTTCTCTTTCTCTCTATTTTTCTCTCTCTCTCTCTCCACTACAGAGATCAAGCTGGTTTGAATAGGTTGCAGCATGGCTTTTGTAGGTGATGCTAATGATCAGGTGATGGCCTCTGCACCAGCTGGTGTTCCCCACTTTCTAATTGCATGCAGCCAGCTGTGTAGTAATTCCAATAGCCAGTGTCATAGCAACCCACTACTGTAAATGACTACACCATGTGGGCATTGTCCCTTTACCTTTCCTGTATGGAAGATATCCTTCCTGTGTGTGGGCAGCAGTGTTACAGACAGCAGGTAGCAATACTTCTTACAACAGGACTTGCAGACACAGGCCAACTACATGTTTGTATAAGGTTCCAGACATTTTATGGGGGAGGCATATTAAATGTTTTCAACCTAGGCTGTTACAACATGTGAGGGATATTAGTAGTAAGAAACATTAAGGTATATAGCTGTACATTTTCATACATTTCACCATGGGAACAGTGGTGGGCTAGAGCTTACTGTCTTATACACAGTTCTGTTTGTAATTGTGATAGTGACATTTTAAGTTAAGCATTGTTATGTAGCAGGTACATTTACATTGTGACAACTAATACTTTTCTCCCTAGGGGTTGGGTACAGAGTGTAATTGGAGGCTCCTGAACTACATCTGTAATTAAGTGTTGATTGGTTCTTATCTTCAAGGCAAGTGTTTTTTTTTTTACTGTTGTACTACTTGAAGGCCTTAGCCTGGACAGCAAAGTATGTTATGTTTTTCAGATTACTGTATGATATGTTTTGTTTGAGAGTTGCATTAATCAGTTATTATGTATTTCAAACACCTAACTGCTATACGAAATGGCATAAACAACTGAAATAGTACATAAATAACCATTTCTATGTATGCAGACTTGTGTGTGGTGTCATGTCCTTTGCATTGTGTGTGAGTATATGTTTCATGCAATAATTCTCATTTGTAGGAAAGAATCAAACACTGGCCATTTTAAAAGGTGGCAACTGTAGGAATAATGGCTGTTTGATATGCTGTGCACCCTGTATATATACTCTTTCTATACATATCTATAAGTAGTTATATGTTTATATGTTTATATGTGTATGTATGTGTGTGTGTGTGTGTATGTATGTATATATGTATATATATATATATATATATATATATATATACATACATACACACACACACACACACACACACACACACACACACACACACACACACACACACACACACACACACACACACACACACACACACATTCCTTTACAAACGCTAATACTGCCAGAGACTTCACATCAAGTCGAAATGAGGAGCTACTGTTATAAAGTGATGCTAAACCCGATGCTTGCACCTTTCGCCACAGATTTTGGCCAATGTGCAACAAGCAGCCCTCCTGGAAGATTCAGTCGTACACTTTTAACTGCAGCCACCTCAAAGTCACACAAGACAAAACGCACAATGACCTCAAACCCATGCTTACTCATTAGATGAAAAATACAGTGCCATAGAAAGTTAAAGGACTTGAGGGACTTTTTAGACATTAGGGAAAATACTAGTGGCACGGCCTTGCTATAACTCCTGTATTTCACTAACACTACAGTTTTATTTAAATATGACCTATATGTGACTGTTACTGTCATATTGTCTGGTTTATTTAGTACAACCCATACAACAGTTTTTATACTGCCAGATGACTTTCTATTACTTTATATTTATTTGGTATGACTACTACAAGGAGGATTGTTACTCACCAGCCTCGCGACCCAGCCTTTGCAGCCTACTTGCATGGGCTTCCTGATTCACAGCCCGCTCAGCTGCAGCTGTAAAGGAAATAGAGCCGTATTTAGGCATACCTATCCATCCCATACACATGCTGGACTTCAGTAAACAGTAATGGGACATCACCCCTCTGCCTTGCTTCTTGGACCCAGTCATCCAAGAGCTCCCTCTTTCTCCTCTTCAAGTCGGCATAGTGGTGCCTGACCTGCTCACCAGTCCAAGGGATACCAGTGGCACTGGTGAGATCATGGGCAAGATGGTCCCAGGCTTCTGCTTTATATCAGGAGCCCTGGTACTGGCCCTGCAGCAGTCTCTCATCATGTTTTTTACCAGGAGTACTACCATAACCTTGGACTCCTGTAAGCCCAGCGGTGTGCACAGAAGTGCAATCCCTCTCCAACTCCTGCCATCCTGCAACCAGTTATGAGCGGCATTCCCGCCTGTGGGGTTTAAATATGGCCAATTTCCTGCCCTTTGCCATGATTGGCTAGTTTTGAATATGCTAAACTAAGCTATGGGCAAACTTGCCTAGCTAAGGTTGGCATTGCTTAAAGGGACAGGTTCAGCACTGCTTACCAATGGGCAAATCCACTTAGCTGGGCTACTTATTGATTAGCAGTCATAGTTACACAATGCTTACACCTGGTAAGTAGAGCTGTGCAATGCTTATCATTGCTTATTTTTCATTTTATAGACTGTCTGTTGTATGCCATTGATTCATCATTCATTACATATTATAAATTTGTCTACTGTCCCTGACATCCCCCAATGAGCTTTCATTATATTTATTCATGTGTGACTATACTGTATGGGGAATTTGTGTTTATATGGGGATTTCACAACTTTATTAAACTGACACCTCACATCTGTACCTAATGCAGTACTCCAGTTAACAAATATATGTTATTTAGTAGGTAATACTAAAAAAAAAATGTTTATGTACTGCTTTCACAGGTAAAATATGAATTGGTTACAGTGGGGATTGAACTGGGAATGGCTGCTCGCAAAGCATATGCTCTAATCACTACACTATTGCAATACTACTTATGTTGGATGGCTCTTGCTATTTAACTAATTGTGCTGTTTAAGCTGGACTAAGCGTAGCTAAGCAACAGGCACACCCGCGCAGCTATGCTTAAACCTTATCGCATTTATAAAAAATAAATAAAGTTTTGTTGTGTTATTTTATCTATACCCTTTAGAATAGCCCTGCTAATGCTAAACCTGTTATTTTGTCAACTTTCTGCTTTGTGGGACAATTGTCCCTTTTGGCTTTGTCCACATTCCTTACTATGACGGGCTATGTGCTTATGCTACCTGTTATCCTAATAACTTTTAGCTTGGTAGCATACCTCTCAACCTCTTAGAGCAAAATATCTGGACAAAGCCTACAATGATGGGGGGACAAATAGGGGCAGATTTAAAATATTGCTCTTACAAACTTAAAAAGTTGATAGAATAATAGGGTCTACATTAACATGAATTTTCTGACGGATGTGTGGAGTCTTAAACTCAAATATTTTGTCATTATTTAATTACTTCAGTCCTCATCTATTTGCCAGAAAGGTACACATTTTAGGGGGGAACACCAAAAATATGAGGCAAACATCTGTGCATTCTGTGAAAATCTGTACAGTTGAGAAGTATGCTTGGTAGCAATGATTGTCCCTTTTGCCTTTGACTACATATTTTTTGTTTTCCTGATGGGTTGGGGGTATTACGAGCATTCTCACTCATTTTTAATTGCTGAAAGGAAATTTTGGAGTGCAGAGGGCATGTGTATTGTGAGAGCTCTGCTCTCAGACACACCCCATGCGTTCGTACATGGAACCATGTCCGTTTTAGAGCATGGCAGCTCACCTTCATAAATATGCATGGCGCGCTGCCGTGCTGAACAGGAATGGTCCCTGCCATGCAGGAATAACTTATTCCTGCACGGCTGCTTGCTGAATCCTGGGTCTTGTTGGTTGTACAATTATTAATTTGAGCCAAAACTGGTGAAACAAAAATTCAGTGGAGTGTGAAGATGAGATCTTTTTACAAGCGAAAGATTCTGAATAAGTGTCTTGTGAAAACAAGCTGTTTATGTGATGTTTGTTTTGAAGACAGAGAAACACACACACACACACACACACACACACACACACACACACACACACACACACACACACACACAAACAAAAATAAAAAATACAAAATAAATAAACAAGACAAGTAACACTATAAGCATGACCGATGGCTTGCTCATCCAAATTTTCCTCAGTGTTATGGTTAACCTAATTTTTTTAGCAGATCCAGCTAGACCTTAAGCAAACAGTAGAAGCAAATGTAATGTTGCAAGCCCAGAGTCAAGTAAACACTACAACACACGAATTCCCCAGAAAAGTCTTTACTGCTGACATCCTGTCAGATCTACAGTAAAGGCTTAATTATCATTGCAAAACATAAAGGAATATAATTGGATGCCTCATCATAACCAAGTTATTATATGTTAGAACAACTGATTTCAAGAAATTCACCTCAGGAAAAGACTGACGTGAAGCTCTAGAGGTTAATCTGGGAATCCATTTTGAGAATGTATAACTACTTGTTTATGGTCAAATCAACCTGAGTTTAATTTTTGTAGTACATGGAGCTTTTCCTGCTGCATGTACTACTAGTTACAAATAAATAAGGGAAAAGAGGAAAAAGTGTAAGTGTGCTAAGTGTCATACAGCTCTGAAAACATTTACACATTTGTACTAAATTGAGTTTTGGCTGCTCAAATGTACAACACGCTGCAGGAAGAAAAGAAACAGTGGAAGCGTAAAGTGTTTTACAGGTTTTGAAAGCTGTGGCACACTTACTTCTCGCTCACATATAGTGGCCATAAGTGACAGGGTCTATATTATATATTCAAAGCTTCAAAAATTTGAACCTCATATGTTCGACAACATATGAGAGAAGCGTGAAGCCTTGAATATATAATAAAAAAGTAAAAAAAAAAAAAAACTTACCTTAACGCTCTGAGCAGGAGGCAAGCCCCCATGCGTCCCCCACACCCCTCCCTTCTTAAATATACCAACTCTGAGACTGCAGTTCAGTGCAGAAAAGGGAAATTTTCCCATTCTGTGCATATGGAGCCGTTGTCTTTCACCTTCAAACTTTTCAAAGTTCGATCATATATGGTGTCGACCATATGACATTCAAACTTTGAAACGTTCGGCAATTTAATAGGGACACGAAGTGACATATATCTTTTGTTGGCATAATAGTTAAGGTGTATCTTTGAACACCTTAACAGCTTTAAAAGCTGTAATACATTTCACACTACCACACACAGAAATGTGTTATTGCAAAATGTGTTTCAACTTGTAAAGCTATTTCATCTCCCCACAGTTGTTCTGTGGTGGCTAGTGTTTATGTTCAGGCATCGGCCTCACAGATAATAATGAAAGGTGCCTAACAAACTTTGCTAAACACCTTTCTGATGTCAGAAAAGTGCTTAACAAGTCTGTCTTTATCCTGATTTTGGAATGCAATGATGGTGCTCCATGTGCTACAACCGAGTTCAGAATATATACATACACATGAGATGTTATCAGTTCATCTCTTTATTGCATACTGAAAACCCAGTCCAGGTCACAAGACTCCCACTCCCACTTACTGAATATTTTAAATAAACGGAAACTCACATATTCTGTATTTGACTGTGACCAGGTACAAACTTACTGGAGAAAAAATATTGTGTAATGAATATCATGCAAGTATACAGGCAATAGCCCTCAGCTGATTATAAGGTGATATGACATATACTTAAAGTCTAGCCACCTGGCAGCATAAACCCCGGCTCTAGATGATTGTCATTGTTGAAGTGACACCCCGTCCCCATGTGCAAAAATGGGAAAAGGGGTTCTGGATGGATGGATGGATGACATGTGCTTACTATTACTAGTACTACTGCTAATAATAATAATAATAATGCACTGCTAACTTTTGCCACGTTAGTCTATGTAAGTGGATTAGAGAACTAATGTAGAATTAAATGGCACAGGTTTATAATGTATAGAAACACATGGTAAATACAATAATTATAAAATAGGTACAGTATAAAAGAACAGCTCACCTTGTCAATAAAGGAACAGTTGTCCATTTTTCAAAGATGAAAACATGTAAAACAACTGTTTGTATTACAGATTTATTGTAAAACTATACCAGTTAGCAATATGGAGACAAGTGGATGTAGGTGAAAACAGCAAGGGATAGCTCAAGTTGAAGGCACATACACAGAAGATAAACAAGTTGGGAACAATTAAAGGAGCTGGTGAAGATAATGGGAGGAAAATCATAGTAACAGAGGGGAGAAGTATAGAAAGGAGAGAGCAGATGCGGGATATGGTAGAAAATGTATCTACTGAAAGCATAGCAAACAGAGTCATTAAGTACAACAAGGGTAGCTAGAGAAAGTCATTGCATGTCAGAAAAAGGAAATGTTTATCAAACATCAAGCACAGACACGGGGAAATACGAGAATGGAATCTTTAGGTGATGCCGCAGTTGCAGGAATTATTTATCCAAAAATACTGGATTAACTTTTGTTTGAACAAAGATTTTGAATGGCAAAAGACAATGCATTCTGATGTTTAGGTATAAGAATTGAAAAAGCGGCATCACCAAATTTGTTTTTTGAAAAAAGACATTTAAGGAACATGTCCAACAAGAAAAATTACTGTAATGACAAGTACTATTTCAGCCCTTGGACCATGTACGTGCAGAATCTTATTGGACAGTGCAAGATAGGATATCAACAGGAAGTGCTGAAGTTCATTCCACTGCACTGACTTTAAAATACTGCAGTAGTGGCTTACAGATGGCAGATAATATGCAACAAATACTACAGTTTTTATTATTTTGTTACCCAAAGAAATTTACAGAAGATAAACTGAAGTTAGTATAAAAGATGTAAGGCAATGGGCAAAGCAATGAGATGGAAATATCTTTCTAGCTGAAAGCAGGGAAAGTCAGTTTTTGCCATTACACTGCAGTATTATAGATGTGAATGTCAGATTTAAGGATACTAAGTGTCATGCCTGATAATTTTACAGACTGCCTCAGTTATGTGATTTTATTCAAGCCTAGTGTCCTGGTAGTAAATGGCACCAGGTGTACTGTATCACATCCCACAAGATGTGCATTGAGTTTGTTTGTTTATGTATTTATTTTTGTGTGGTAAGATGAAAATTGAACTACAAACAAAGCCAGAGGTAAATATCATCAAAGATATTGTATAGATTACTGATGGTCTGATAGAAATTAGTTGATGGCTATGGAATTGTACACTGATTTGTGTATTGCACAAATATAGATATATTGGAATGTGCAGAAATCTAATTCAGATGACCCATAAATATTAATGAACCGAGCAAACATCTCTGTAAAACACTAAGGTTAACTGGCAGAGGTGAGAAGGCAGCATTTCCCATTTAACAGACTGACTTCTGCCTAACAGGTAGCAGAAGAACCATTGTATTACATTCCTTAATAAAATAAATAAACAAAGAAACAATCTCTTTCAGTCTTTTTAAAAGGAGGTAGTGGTCAGCAAGTGTCAAAGGCCTTGGCTAAATTACACTGCTCACATTACCCTGACTGAGCCGTTTGCAGATGCATTCTGTAACAATAAGCAACATAGTATCAGTAACATGTTCAGGCCTGAGGCAATGCTAAGTGTCAGTGATAATATTAAAAGGCATCAGAAGCTGTATTATTTGAGTAGGATGCATTTTCAAGGATGTTTGATGCTGGACAGATTTAGGCTATTGAGCAAAACTTACTGATATCATTAAGGGGCCTAATTTAAGCAAATAATTACTGGCTTCCAGGTCTGGAAACATATTTTTTGGCAGAGCAAAAAGTGATAAGGGTAATAAATGGTTAGCATATGGAAGCTGGTAAGACATGTAGGAAATGAGAAAGAATATTATTAGCTGTCTCTGAATAGGACTTCAGTTTCAATAAAATTCTCCATATAATAATGTTAGAAGAGATGAATAAATGGAGGCAGGAGAAGCAGACAGTGTGCACCTTAACTTAGACAAGAAGTATTATCTTTAGACTAGTAATCCAACAGAAAGAAAATGAGCAAACTTAGAACAGCAAGTGTTGCAGCACCAGAGTAAAGCAATGCACAGCCAGCAATAATAGTAAGCAATTTTATTCCAGTTAAGTGCTTTCCTACTTACTTGTTTCAGAACTATGTCAGAACTAAAATCCACCATTAAAATCAGTTTTAAATACCACTCAAAATACAAATTATTTGGAAAGTGGTAAAGTGAGAAAGAATGATACAACTACATGAAAGAATGGGACTTGTTCACAATTTGGTAATATTCTCAATAGTGAAAGTTTTACTGTTAGAGGTATTTCCCTAATAATCAATGGACATTTTTCCTGAAATTCCAGAAATCAATGCTTATGTTGTCCTGCTTTTTATGTAGGGAAAACTTGCAGAAGGATCAGGGACCGTATATATGAGCATCTCTTAGATATAAGGAATAATAAAATTATGAATGTATTATATAAACATTTAATTGATTCAAATACTCATAAGTTTGGTTTTATGGTTGTTGAGCAGGTAAAAGGTGACCCCTTTTTTAATTTCTCGAAGTCTTTTGAGTTTCTAATACCATGGCGGGAATGGATCCCATTCCTAACTCAAAGTACAATTAAAGTTCATGAAATTAGTATTCTTTCAATCTTTGATATCAGCCAAAAGTCGTTTTTGGAGCACCCGCAATGTGCCCAGTAATGACTCCTTCTGCAATTCATACAGGGTTATGTGTATTGGTAACATATCTAAATACGATTGCAGATTCTTTTTTATAAGACCCGTTGCTCCTACTACTATCAAAACTGTCCAGGTTTCTTTCTTTCCCATTGGTGTCGTTTCTGCCTGCAGATCCTGATATTTTATGACTGGGTGTGGCAATTTTAATGATTAATGCTACTTTTGTCTTCTTTTCATGGACCACTATATCCAGTTTTCTAGCATCTATCTTTTGAACTGTTGGTAATGGATGATCCCATGTGATGTAAACTTCATCATTTTCTATTATGCTTTGTGGCTTATGTTTCCAGTGTTCTTCAGCCACTTCAATCCCATAATGTTTGCACAGACCCCAATGCAACAGTCTTGCCACATTATTATGCCTTTCAGTATACAGTCCTTCTGGTATTAGTATGTCACAACCAACAACGAGTTGTGTGACTGTTTCCACTTTGATTTTACAAAACTAACATTTGTCTGTTTCTCTCACATGTTCAACGGACCTTATAAACCAATGTGTAAGCAGACCACTATCTGCTATTGGGCTGGAAATATTAACCTTTCATCTCTTGGTTTGAATCCATCTCTCCCTAACCATTCCTGCATTCATTCCTGATCAACATGAGGTTCTTCCAGAAGTTTTCTATACTTGCAACTATATTTATGCATTTTCTACATTTCTTGGCTTCTCATCTGGTCCTTCACTTTATATTCTCTCTTTTGTTTTTTGGCACATTCAGTTGCTGCTTAATTTTTATCTACTTCTGGTTTGATTTCCATTCCTGCTTAATGCCAATATGCTTCTGCTAGATTAAGCTCATGTTTCAAAACTTTCACTACATTTGGGCCTTGTGAGGTCAGCAGATATGTGTGGAGTCCCATGACTGTAGATCGATACATGTAATCAATTTCAAGGAGGGCCATCCCTCCTTCAGAATGGGGAATATATAATAAATATATATATATATATATATATATATATATATATATATATATATATATATATATGTATAAAATATTGGTATGTACTTCTTCTTCTTTTGGCTTTTCCCTGTTAGGGGTTGTGGATCACCTGTCCGCTCGTGATTGGCAGTAGAGTTTTACGGTGTCGAGTTTCCAGCTCGGCACCCAACCTTCCACAGAAGGCACACACATGCACGCACTCATGCCTAGTGCCAATTTAGAGTATCCAGTCCACCTATAGCATGTCTTTGGGATGTGGGAGGAAACCGGAGCACCTGGAGGAAACCCACGCGACCACAGAGAGGACATGCAGACTCCGCACAAAAGGCACCTCAGCCGAGGATCGAACCGGAGAACCCCTTGCTGTGAGGCGGCAACGCTAACCGCTTATAAATCATTTGGTGAACATGAAACATCCTTCTTGTTTTCCTGTCTAATCTAGCCAACCCATTTTGGGGCCAGTCAATCACTCCAAAACTGTAAGTTAGGACAGGAAGAGCAAATTGGTTTATAGCTTGGATTTTGTTCCTAGATGTCAATGCTGTTTTCAGGATTAATTTAAGTCTTCTAAAGTATTCCTTACTAAGTTGTATTTGCATTTGTTCATGTTTTATTGTTGATCCTTCATCAATAACTAAATATTTATACACTCCCTCTTGCTCAAGTTCTTTTATATCACATTCTTGTCCCATACTGATGTTTTCCTGGTGCTGCAGTTTTCCTTTTCTAAAGGTTGCTTTTGCACATTTATCAAGACCAAATAACATTCTTATATCATCTGAAAAATTTTTGACAATTTACTGTTGTGCTTTCAGTTCCTCATCTGATGAGCTATTGCAGTTTTAAATCATTGACAAAGAGAAGATGAGAAGTCTTTACACTTTGTTGTTTTCTAGGAGCCAAATTATAGCCATGACCTAAGGTGTTAAGTAGACAGCTTAATGGGTTAAGGGCAAGGCACAATAACAGTGGTGACAGAGAGTGTCCCTGGAATATCCCCCTTTGAATTTTTATCCCTGGGATAATATTTTTTCCTTTATCATGGCTTAATTGCAAAGAGGTCTGCCAGTGTTTCATGGTCACTGTAATGTAGTCGATCAGTGTAGGGTGTATCTTATACATTTTTAAGCAGTCTTTTATCCATGAATGTGGGATACTGTTGAATGCTTTTTTGGTCCATCCATGCCATACTTAGATTCTTCCCCTTTTTACAGTTCTCCACTATGACTTTATTTAACAACCAATGATCCTTTATTCCATATGAGTTTCTTTTATTGCCACTTTGTTCTACTGCCATAATTGAGTTTCTTCTAAATGACTAGAAACTCTGTCGACATAAATTCCCATGGATAGTTTATACGTCATCTGAAGGCAAGTTATTGGTCTATAATTTTTAGGGTAGCTTGCAATTTCACTCTTAAATAGGAGCATGTTTTTTCTGTTGTTAGCCAGGTTGGTGTCTGTTCAGCGTGTGCTTATAAATAGTTCTTACTTGTGGCGAAATTGTCATGCAAGGATGTTAATACTTTTCGCCAAAAATTAGGTACTGCATCTGGCACTGGGGTTTTCCAATTAGAGGGTTTTCTTAACTTTGTTGCAATCTCTCTGGCTGTTACTTCATCCCATTTCATATCCTGCACCTTTAAACTTCTTATTCTTTCTTTTACTTCTTCTATCCATTTAGCATCTTTATTATGTTCCACAGGATCTTCATAGATACTTCTCCAAAATGTATCTATTTCTTCTTTTTTTGGCGGTCTTTCAATTCCTTTTACCCTGTTTCCCACTTCTCTATAAAACTTTGTTGGATCATCAATAAATTGCTTATTTTTAACTTTTCCTTTATATTTTTCTGCATATCTTCTAAGTTTTTCCTCCTGTGCTAAGATTTTTAGTTTGTTATTTGCGATAGTGCATGATAGATCCTGATCTGTTCTAATACTGTGCATTGCTTTTATCATGTCTATCTTTCTTAGTATTTTTGTTGATGTGTTCTCGCCTTTATATTCCTCTTAACAGTGACACTTCTTGGTTAATTGCTTTATAGTTTTCTCTGTTTGGTACTTCCATTATGGTATTCAAGTTCTTCGCTTCTGTTCCCTCACTACCCTGTGTTCTTGTGGTAGAACTTTATCAGTTATTAATTTAGCTGCACAGTAATATATCCTGTTTACTTCTGTTATATAGCATGGATCTGTTTGGGCAGCCCTAATTACCGTGTTCATTTGTTTTATTAAACTTCTGACTTTTTGAGTTTTATTGACCTTCTGCAGTCTATTTCTTTCATTGATCTTAATATGTCGATCTATGTCTATTAAATCAAGCAACTCTTCTCTTAACTCATTTTCTTCTAAACTGAGGGCACATTTTTTCTTTTCCATTTCTTGCGGGCATTCTATAGAAAGTTCTATAGCATCTTCCTGTGGCTCATTCTCTTCAATTTCATCCTGTGCCATTCATTGCTCTGTCATATGAGAACTCATTGGCTTATCACTCCTCAGTATTGACTGCATCAGTTTCCACAGTTTTCTGTTTCTCCCCTTGCTGCCGGCTTCAAGTGAACATTTATACTAATTTTCTGTGGAAGGCTCCAAAATATCTTCATATGGCACCTGACCAATTGCTTTTCATTCCACTGGTTTTCCCTTAATTTGCATATGCATTGCTCTGTCCTATTGTGGTGCTTTATGATTTAGATTTTCTACACTGAATCTTTTACTTCGCAGGTACTCCATAACCTCAGTTTCTATTTCTTTAACTTCTCCATTATTAATCTCCTTTTCTACTTTTCCTGTGTCTTCTTATTTTTTATATTGTAAAGTTCTCCATGTCTGGATTTCTTTGCCTGTGTTTCTCTCCAAATATCTTTGGTGCTGCTCTTTTTGTATTGGTTAGTTTTGCTTTCTCCTTTGCATAAATATTGCACCATATCAAATCTCTCTTTCTTTCCCATGTCCATATTTATTTTTTATACTTTTCAAAAATCTCTAGATTTTGTTGTTTATATTTTCGCAGTTCCTCAGATGCTTCTTTTTCCAAACAGATCAAGGCTTCTTGATCTATATACTGTTGTTCACAAACCTGTTGAATTAATGAATACAAATTTTTATTTGGAGCTTTGGAGCCCCTGATCCCCAGGGTAAGATTATTGATGAACACTTGAATGTTTGTGAAATTAAGTGGCAACTTAGATTAAATGCTACAATCTTCCCTGGTCTGAATGAAGCCTGCTCGATTAAACCCAATTTTAAAATTAAAGCATTATTGCACTTTGTAATTTATGGTTCCTTTTCACTGGTTATTTTAAACGTGATTGTATTTTGAGTGGTATTTAAAACTGATTTTAATGGTGGATTTCAGTTCTGACAAAGTTTTAAAACAAGTAAGAAGGAAAGCACTTAAATGGAATAAAATTGGTTACTATAATGTGTTGCTTTACTCTGGTGCTGCAACAGTTGCTGTTCTAAGTTTGTTCATTTTCAATTTGTTAGATTACTAGTTTGTGATTTTATGTCTTCCTCTGGTGCTGGCACAGGAGTGAGTAATGGTTGTTCAGTTACGGAGAATCCTACAGCCGTGGGACACCTGACTCTATTGCTTCAACAGGTCAGTCAGCAACTTTCTACACAATGTCCGTATATTTTGCCACATTCTACACAAAGATGCGAGAGCAGTGTTGCATGCAGTAATAGTGTGGGGTTATCACTTGCCCAACTTACTGTTTCGACAGGTCGGGGCCACAGTAGTGATTTTCCTTCATTTGAATTTAGTGACTGGAAGGCTCATTGTTTTAATATGAACTTGGATTTGACTGGGCAACCTCCTTCTGTTGATAAAACCTTGTCTATGAGTAGCATGTCGCATTCCTTTAATAAGTTATTATTGAATTTCAGAAGACTTCAGTTGGAGAACAGTTATTTAATAAAGAACATTGAAGTTCAACAAGTACCTAAAGGCTTAAGTTCCTGGCAGTTTCCAAATGGGGTAAGCAATAAGCCTGACATGTTATGTGAATTACATGCAGTATTGGACAAAGCAGGTTGCCATATGAGTATCATGGTCAAATACAATAATATTGAACTGGACAAGTTATCTCATCAACCTGACTCTCTGAATAAAAGTATTTGTAATGATCTTCTTTTTAATCATTATGAAACCAACTACTTACATTTATTTACTAGTGTTGATAAAGCTTGCCATCCTATATTTCAATAAACACCTTGTTTTGCATTTTATTTATCATCTCATATTTCAGCAAAACTGGATAAATTCAGGAGGGATATGGATGATTATGCTAAGCGCCATGCATAACCTAATCCTCCTGGTTACCATGGCAATCATTCATGCTTTACCAATGAGAGTGAACCTGGAAGCGACGAGCAGCCTATTTTTTTTTTAATGAGCCTAATGAAGGTTTGAGTAATGGGTCCACCCCTTTACAGCTTGGAATGGCGAGGAGATTAGAACACATCAGGAATTACAGGCAGCAGAACAACTCTTGTTCGATGCAGAATGTGAACGATACATATTTGCAACAAGGGGCCAGACCAAAGTGGAATTGGAAGAATCACAGTAGGGACTAAGGACTGATGATTCATATGACTTTGAAACTGGTAATTTCAATGTCGACATAATGTATAATGACAGTAATGATTTCAAAATTTATAATTTTTCCTCCAAACTGTTTACAAATGAACATGTCAATATTTTATCCAAGGAGTTAATGTTTGTTCCTGCCCAGAGGGCCAGGCTAATAGTTATGCTAATCAAACTTAAATGATTTGTCCATAAACTGAACTTGCCACTTTGGTTTGATGAAAATTGTGCTGAACCTAGCCTTTTACACAGGCCCAGTACATTTAACCATCCACTTAATCATAGTGTACATGTTTTTGAAAAGTCTGTGAGTCTGACATACGCAATTTATTACAACAAACATGTAAAGTGAATTATTCTAACCTAAGTAGAGTTGAATATAAACTTGTGCAGGATATTACTGTTGCTGCAAATATCCGAGTTATGAAACCAGATTAGGGGGGGGGGGCTATGGAGATTATTTGAGTTGTATGGATGCATTATTAACTGAGGAAGCATACAGAGTTTTTTCCAGGAATGAAATATTCATAGCCTTTGCTAAAGCAGACCTTTTATTGAAAGATATGTTATTTCAAGGTCAAATTTTAAAGTGTGAATATGATTTTATGTATAATGAGAAGCCAGCTATAGCTAGTATTTTTGGTTTATCCAAACTATATAACAGTGTTGAAGATCCTCCATTCTGGCCTATAGGTGATGCTACATGATCAAAAATATGTTTTATTGCAAAATACTTGGATTTTTATTTGAAGAAAGGCCTTGGCAATGTTGCCCAGATTTGTAGGATTTTTGGCACTTTCTAAGTCTACTGAATAATTTGGAATTTCAATCAGAAGTTATTTTTCTGACTATTGAAGTTCAGCGTTTGCTTTCTGTTATACCTCATGAGTTAGGCTTATCTTGGTTTGAAGAGCAACTATTCAAATGGACAGACTTAGACAAGGATAAAATTAATGCAATGCTTGTCCTGATGGAGATTGTGTAAAAAATAATTATCTATTTTTGACGGCCAGCATTATTGGCAGAGTACTGAGGTGGCCATGGGGCAGCTGGTGGCCCCATGTTTGCTAACTTCTTTATGGCTGAATGAGAAGACTAGTACATTTTCAATAGTGTTTATTAAAAAACTGTTGAAATATTTAGACCAGATTCCTGGATGATATTTTTTCTTTTATGGAATGATTCATTGGATAAGCTCCAGGAACTTTTGGTATATATTAATAGTACTGTGGATTTTTTATAATTTTCTCACATATATAATGCGAATAAAATTGCCTTTTTGGATGTTGAAGTGGGGAAAGATTTGATTAATAAACAATATTTACAGGAAACCCACTTTTTCTAATACTTGTCTACATTTTTGTAGTTGACATCCCAAGCATCAAAAAAGTCTGTGGCCAAGGGCCAACTTGTACATCTTGCCAGGATGATCACTGAATTTGAGAAATGTTATAGTGAATGTGATACTTTAATTAATATGTTTGTAATGAGGGGGTACCCAATTGAATTTTTAAGGGAAATAAGAAAGGAGGTAGAAACTAAAATATATATATATATATATATATATATATATATATATATATATATAGTCAAAACCATATAATCAAACTTACTGAAGTTCAAACTCAGAAAAAGTTTTGAAACTTTGAACAGACAAGTTCCATATTGTCATGTTAGAAGTTTCAAAATATATATATATATATATATATATATATATATATAATATATATATATATATATATATATATATATATATATATATATCATACACACCAGTTCTGGATAACAAGTTATTAGTACATAGTAATGAGATGACACAATATAATCCTACCCCCTTTGATTGGTCAAACAATATGTATTTCTACATTTAAGCTGGATAGCTATGGTATAACAGAATGTGCACTTAAAAATTAAAATTTATTTTTTATCTGATAGAAATACTGTGAAAAAATTAGGACAGAGCCTCATATTATGTACAGGAGAGATACAACTTTAAAAATTATTTGGAAGGTGGTAAAGTGAGGAAAGAATGATACAACTACACGAAGGAATGGGACTTTTAAGTGTGGCTTTTGTTCAAAATTTGGTAATAATCTCAATAGTGAAAGTTTTACTGTGAGAGGTAGTTCCTTAATAAGCAATGGACATTTTTCTTGCAATTCCAGAAATGTGATCTATTTGGCTCAATGCTTATCTTGTCCTGCTTTTTATGTAGGGAAAACTTGTAGAAGGCTCAGGGACCATATATATTAGCATCTCTTAGTTATAAGGAATAATAAAATTATGAATGCATTATATAAACATTTAATTGATTCAAATACTCATAAATTTGGTTTTATGGCTATCAAGCAGGTAAAAGGTAATCTCCAGGGTAAGATTATTGATAACCATTTAAAATGTTTGTGAACTTAAGTAGCAACTTAGAATAAATGCTGCAATTTCCCTGGTTTGAATGAAGCCTGCTTGATTGACCCAGTTTTAAAATTAAAGCATTATTGCACTTTTATTTCCTTTTCATTGGTAATTTTAAACATGTGATTGTATTTTGGTGAGTGGATGGGAGATCGTAGGTTTACCCCGGGTATCACTTCTGTGTCACTGTTAGACAGAGGCACAGTATACTAACCTCGAAAAAGGGCTTAGCAAAATAAATTTAAAATGGGTGGCAAAAGCCAAACACATTCTGGCTAGGCTTATAAATGCCCTAGGGCAGATAGCCTAGTATGAACCTATGAACCTATGAATCTATGAGTGGTGTTTAAAACCGATTTTAATGATGGATTTTAGTTCTGATAAAGTTTTAAAACAAGTAAGAAGGAAAGTGCTTAACTGCAATAAAATTGGTTACTATTATTGCTGGCTATGTGTTGCTTTACTCTAGTGCTGCAACAGTTGCTGTTCTAAGTATTATCTTTAGGTTTTGTAATACATTTAATTACATTTGACCTTCTAGCTTAAGGCAGTTTCATAGAATTCCCTGTAACTGATTTACTATTTCATGGGCTTATGTTCACTGCCTATATTTAGGCAACTATATAGCAAAGCAAATAAATAAATAGAAAGGACAGAAATAAGTATTTCAAATAAGAACAAATCTCCTGGAAAGTCAGACTCCCCAAAGACATAGAGGCAAGGCATCTATCTGCACAGCACAGTAAACATTGGGGTAATGATCTAATCTCCTTTGCCTGGTGGTTGCATACACACACACACACACACACACACACACACACACACACACTCAAACTAAAGTTATTGCGCATCACTCCTTCTGCAGTAGATATGCTGATCAACCACTACTAAATAAAAAAATTGTGTCTCCCTGTTCACTGTTGCCATTGGGTCCTGGTTCTATGGCTGTTATACATCCAGAAGTGCTTGAAAGGATCTATAAGGATTTCAAATCTTGTTGGGTGAAAATGGGAAAAGGGGGTTGAAATAAGTATTTTCACCTGAATGAAATAATTGTTCTACCCTTCCCATCAAAACTGATGTGGCTTGTTATTTATTTGATTTCTGGTGATTTAGAAAACAAGTCTTCTTTCTCAGGATAAACATGGTTTCAAGTGAAGAAGGGAAAGATGAACTAAATTTGTTGAAACACAATACTCCAAAACTGTGGACATTTCTTGTCAGTGGCTTGGATCTCATCTGGAAACTAGATTTAAGAATAGAAATGATGTAATATATCTCTAGCCCTTGGTATGCAGCTCCTACTCTGAGTCAGAACATCTGATCCTGAATGCACATTGGACAGCTTTGAGTTCTCTGAAAGCCTTGTTTATGAAGCCTGCCTTACTAAGAGAAAACAAGTGTATATACAGGGTCATAGTAATGTGGGATGAATATGCAGAATGTAGCACTATTAAGGAAAAAAAGAAGGTACATTCCTTATACAGATAAAGTATAATTCACCAGCAGTAAAAAATATCATGCAATACAGTGTATTGTGTTGTTTAAGAAAAAATCAAGTTGCAATATCTAGAGGTACATCTCTCACAGATCTGTTCTTCTTCCCATACACTAAGCTGTCAACTAACTGAGATTGTATAGCCTTTTGGAATGGATGAAAAGCTGACTGGCAACCTAATAATTTCAGACAGAGAAATGTGTATCAGATATAATCATTCTTTTGAGGTTAATTTGGATTAGTCAGTTGCATATCAGGAAAATCACTAAATTAAAAATAGTTTTCCTACAAACGTTTTATATTGTTAGACTTATCCAGACAAATGTAGAAAGGACAAATATTTAAGTCAGTTCCCAGGAGATAAAAAATGACAGTTTGGCTTTGGTGGAATGCCACATTCTTGTAGCATGATCCTATGGGATAGTTATCAAAAATGAGGATGGGGAGGTAGGGAGTTTGCAACTTTAGGTTTATGAACTCAGACTTTAGAAATCTGACTAGCTTAGCTGTAGTTTCAGTGCAGTAATGAGGAATATACTTCAGCATTGTCTGTGTCGTGTATATCTATTTACTAGGGCAGTAAGTATGGCATGGATTTGACAGGCACATACACAGTATCTCCAGATACATCTCTCAGTATTAAGTGTAATTTCCCTTAAGAGCACACAGAGACCACAGTCAGTCCGGGGCTGCTTTCTCCCTCTTTCTCCAGATCCCCAGTAAGGCTCTCCACTGGCACAGCTATAGAGTTGAAATCTCAGCTGAGTAACTAAGCCAAGACCTCCAGCACCCTCTCTGTCCAACCAGTGCTTCATGTCCCTGCACAAGTAGCTGACACATACACTCACTGAGGTTTGAGTTATACACACAAACACACCTGGGAAAGACTGGCACAGGTTTACTGGCTATGCCTCCTTCTTCCCAGACTATAACGTAGTTTCCCCTGCCACCAGTCACTCCTTATCACCTACTTTAAGGCCTTTAACAAAGGGTGTTCAATCTTACTGTGCAATGTTACTGTTAATACTAATGGAAGTTCATCCAAGAGCAAGACTGTTGGGAGTGGCCCACACAGTGTCACCAAATAAATATGCAAGAATTCTCAGAACATAAATATGTCTCTACACAGATCAGCCACAATGAAAGGTTTAAGTATGTTTAATAATAAATAATAAAAGAACAAGAAAATACTCAGTATATACTTACAGTTACATCAGAATTCAAAATCACAGGAAATATTTAAAACAACATTGCAGGACAGTCTCAAATAAATAAAGAAAAACATCTAAGCTAAGCTTTGCTATATTCCTGACTGTATCTAAGAGAATTACTGTACTGTAATAACTTACTTCAGAGCAAGCAAGCAAGATGTGGTGACTGGATCTTGATGTTCTCGGATCAAAGACAAAATACCGAATACAGTCGCTCACTAAGAGACTTCCCAAATTAATATCTCAAATACTACTGCTGTGATACATTGCAGAATGTCTTAATTTCTTGTCATCTGACTCTATCCCAGCTGAAAACCACCACGGATGCAGCTGGTAGCATTTAGCATCTACCTGTGAAAATACATAGGCCTCAGATCTTTGGCACCTGGTGGAAGTCATAGAACAATAAAGCATGTCCAAGACAATACAGAAAACTTGTGTCTCCTTGCTGCCAATAAAGTAATTTCATTTCAGTTATTTTTCTAAAACGTACTAGACTGAGGTTAACCACCTGTGTTCCAGTTTACACTGTTAAAATATATACATTTAAACAGTTACAATGGTGCAGGTACGTTTCTGTTCTTTTCCATAGGGCATGCTGTGGTTATGTTTTCAAGCACTTTGCAAAAACCTTCAACCAGTTTGATATACACATGACATACAGTTCTAAAACATTTGTAACACAAGCATCTTGTATACATAATGTTGATATTCACAAATGACATATAATTATTTACAAAATTCCAGATAGCTGGGTTGGCAGTATCTCCTTTCCTGACAACAGTATCTCACATTCATCAATAAAAGAGTGCTTAAAAATGTATAAGATGCACCCTGACTGATAAACTACATCACAGAGACCACGAAATAGTGGCAAACCACTTTGCAATTAAGCCATGATAAAGGACAAATTATTATTCCAGGGATAAAATTCCAAAGAGGGATATTCTAGGCTGACTCTTTGTCACCATTGCTCTTTTGCCTTGCCCTTAACACATTAAGCTGTCTGCTTAACAGATTAGGTCATGGCTATAATTTGGCTCCCAGAAAGCAACAAAGTGTAAATACTTTGCATCCTCTCTTTGTTGATGATTTAAAACTGTATAGTTCATCAGATGAGGAACTGAAAGCACAACTGCAAGTAGCCAAAGCTTTTTCAGATAATATAAGAATGTCATTTGGTCTTGATAAATGTGCAAAAGCAACCTTTAAAGCAGGAAACTGCAGCATCAAGAAAACATCAGTTTGGGACAAGAATATGATATAAAACAACTTGAGCAAGAGGGAGTTTATAAATATTTGGGGATTGATGAAGGATCAACAATAAAACATGAACAAATGCAAATAAACCTTAGTAAGGAATATTTTAGAAGATTTAAATTAATCCTGAAAACAGCGTTAAGATCTAGAAACAAAATTCAAGATATAAACCAATTTGCTCTTCTTACAGTTTTGGAGTGATTGACTTGCCCCAAAAGGTGTTGGATAGATTAGACAGGAAAACAAGAAGGATGCTTTTATAAAAATCAGTCCATACCAAGATTGGTTTGGGGATTGATGAAGGATCAACAATAAAACATGAACAAATGCAAATAAACCTTAGTAAGGAATATTTTAGAAGAATTAAATTAATCCTGAAAACAGCGTTAAGATCTAGGAACAAAATTCAAGATATAAACCAATTTGCTCTTCTTACAGTTTTGGAGTGATTGACTTGCCCCAAAAGGTGTTGGATAGATTAGACAGGAAAACAAGAAGGATGCTTTTATAAAAATCAGTCCATACCAAGACTGGTTTACTATGACTTACCCGAATGGCAGGCAGTCGAACAGCCGATGTGCAAAATCATGGATTCCAAAGGGTAGGAAATCAAACCAAAAGTGGTTGACTGAGGTTAGTCAAGTTGCATGATGCACTTGACCATTTGACAAGCGATGTGCCGAGACTGTGGAAGGAGGTTGCGCTTCATTGAGGAACAGGGAAGTAGTCCATTTCCTCACTGTAGTGCAATCTCAGAGTTGGTATATTTAATGTGCAGGGATGTGGGTGCAGGGGGCATAGTCCCCCTGAAAAATAGTAGACATAAGCTTACCACCACAGCTGGAAGAGGGGAATGTCAAAAATATCGAATGCACTTTATTGTGCAAACCATTTTTGACACTCCGCTCTTCCGCATTTATGAAAATCAATATTTTTACTCAGTTTTCTGATCATTCGACATAAGCTCATTCAACCATGCCATAGTAAACCCCAAGATTATATATTCCCTGTTCCGAAAGAAGTATGGGCCTACTTGAAATTGATTTGATGTATAGATCTGCAATTGTGGGACTGCATACATATCTGCTGACCTCACAAGTCCCAAATATTGTGAAAGTTTTGAAACATGAGGAAAATAAATCTAAGACAACTTCATTTCTTAGTCTAGCAGAAGCATATCAGCATCAAGCAGGAATCGAAATCAGACCAGAAGCAGAAAAAAAAATCAGGCAGCAACTGAATGTGCGAAAAAACAAAAAATAGAATATAATGTGAATGATCAGATGAGAAGGCAAGAATGTGGAAAATGCATAAATATAGTTGCAAGTATAGAAAACTCCTGGTTGATTAGCATTAAATGTAAGATGGTTAAGGAGAGGCAAATTCAAACCAAAAGATGAAAGGTTAATATTGGTGGCCCAAGTTAGTGGGCTACATATATGTTGGTTTACAAAGTCCATTGAGCATGTGGAAGAAACAGACAAATGTAGGTTTTGTAAAACAGAACTAGAAACAGTTGAATACCTGGTTGCTGGATGTGATATACTAATACCAGAAAGACTGTATACTGAAAGGCATAATAATGTGGCAAGACTGTTGCACTGGGGATTGTGCAAACATTATGGTATTGAAGTAGTTGAAAAACACTGGAAACATGAGCCACAAAGCATCATAGAAAATGATCACCCATTACCAACATTTCAAAAGATAGATGTGAGAAAATCAGTTATAGTGGTCCATGAAAAGAGGACAAAAGTAACATTGATCATTGAAATCGCTACACCCAGTGACTATAGTGTGTTGTGTACAGAGAGACACAAAGTCATAAAATATCAGGATTTGCAGGCAGAAGCAGGAGCAATATGGAAGAAAGATACCCAGACAGTTCCAATAGTAGTAGGAGCAATAGGTCTTATAAAAAAAATCTACAATCGTATTTAGATATGTTACCAATACATGTAACCCCATACAAAACAAATTGAGAAGGAGTCATTACTGGGCATATTGCAGGTGCTGCGAAGAGCACTTCTGGCTGACATCAAAGATTGAAACAATACTAATTTTATGAACTTAATCATACTTTGACTTAGGAATGGGGTCTATTCCCATCATGGTATTAGAAACCCAAATGATCTGGAGAAATTAAAACAGAGAAAAAACGGTAATACCTATCCAAGTGCATTTTACAAGTTAATACACTAAAGCAAAGAGCAGCTGTTTCTCAGAAGTACAGACCCTACATTTTGTGCAGAACAACTTAAATGCATATATGATCTCTGATCTGTAGCTGCTACATATACTAATCTTTTTTTAATGGTCTGATAAATGTAATAATAAGCACATCTACACTTAAATTCCTAGACACACATGTCCATGCCTACATACCTAGCTAATTTAAATGCACTTCTATGGCTGTCATTGCCAGTAAGTTCCTGCTTGAAGACCAACATTAGCTGTCTTAAGTCCATACAGAAAATCTCCCTTTTTCTTATTTTCAACAACAAAGAAATTTGCAACTAAAGTAGTCATCATGCATATATGTTCCTACAGATTAAATAATATATGAAAACATGTTACATGCATTGATTACATTTAATCAAATTATAATTAAATTTATAGTGGGTAGCCAAATGCATATTTTCATACAATCTACTGTGGTCATATAAAGACTATAGCTCAAAAAAAAACAAAATTGCATTTATTTATGTATCTATGTATGTATGTATGCATGTATGTAAACAGTACACAACTACATTGACTAGACTCAAAGAGCCTGCTCATGCAGATTCACTGCTGTGCCATGTGACACAGAGCTCTTGATCTGCAGAATGTGAATAAAAGTGTAAGGCAGGCTAGAAAGAGGCCAACTGACAGTAGCTGCCAATATGCAGCTGTACTTCTGTGTGCACAGAATGCGATAACTGGGTTTGTAATACAAACTACGTCTGGGTGTAATCTTGCAGAGAAGCGGAGACCCGTGACTTTTCAGCAGATTTAAAGAGCCTGTCATATGCTATCCCCACAATGTGTACCCTTACTGGTCAAATGTATAACGTAAGAAACAGCTAGGTCTGTAACCTGGAGCAGACGCGCATGTACAGAAACATACATTGGCATCATTGTTGTTCAATAAACTCCATATCTTGGCTGAGAGAAACCTGTCTTTATGAGAAAAATACATTTTTATAATATATACCTGATTGTATGTCTAGCATATAATTATATATAAATATAAAATAACTAGAAATGCATTCCAGCTTGGCCGGTTTGAAATACCTAGTTTATCTGGTGTGTATGTGACAGATGTATTCAAAATTTTTCAGAAATATATTACAGTGATACAGAGTCACATATGCTCTCAATAGATAAGAGTCTATGACCTGGTCTTGTACTTTTCCATGGCATTTGTATTCCATTGCCATAGAAACAAACAATCTGTCAATAAAGTTTGAAATGAGGAAGCTGTAAAATGTTTTCCCTTTAACTTTTCACAAAAATACTGCTCTGTTTTGATCTGTAAAAATCAAAGGAAAGAAATGCTGTGATGCTCAAGGACAGTCAAATGAATGTGGGGAAAAGACTGGAAAATGTGAACCCAAGTATCCTGGCATGATGCTGTGATGCACAATGAAAGTGACAAAGTGTGGGGGGAAGGGTTGAAAAATATGAAAAGATGTATCCCACCACTGAAGCGATGCTGCTTATCTTAAATTTCAAGCCTAACATACACTGTAAGTGCTCTTCTATAGCTTCTGTATGGACTGACAGATGGCAGTCAGTTCAGCCAGAATTTCCTTTACTAAACTGTCAGTCATAGCTTAATGATGCAGGACTGTGTTCAAACCCAGCACTTTACATCTTTCCCATTTGTTATATGCCCAGTCACACAAAGACACAAATGCAAGCACACAAACATACACACATGGACACACACACACACACACACACACACACACACACACACACACACACACACACACACACATATTTTCTACTGACTGATTTGATTTAATTTAGTACAAATCATAATGGATAACAATCAGACAAGGTAAACTGGCGTTTTAATGACTCTTGTCTTCTCCGAGTATGAGCCATCCAAGTTTCAATTTCTGAACTATACTGAGCTCATGATTGAACTGATTAGACTTCTGATAATCCCAAAGTAAAGGGCTTTATTGAGGCTCAGATTTATTTCACAAGGTATGCAGAGCTTCTTTTATGCTGAACTTCTATGGTCTGTGCCATGTTTCAGATAACATTTAAAGCATCGGAAAGAAATGAGCTAAAAAGAGACTGCTTGCTTTTGCAAAGTAATTGCAGTTCATGTGTCTCGTTTTAAAAAGTGACATTTTACTGTTCAGATGTATGCTGCATTCCTTAGATAAATGTATTGTGTTTCATTATGTTTGCATAATACAACTCCTTAGCAGGAAGAGAGATATTGCAATGGATTGCAAACTGTTCATCATTCAGGTCTAGTTTTAAAATCCCATAACTCAACATTTTTAAATGTTAAGAGCAGCTTTCCAGGCTAGGCACACCAACATCAG
Source organism: Protopterus annectens (assembly GCF_019279795.1). NCBI lineage: Eukaryota > Metazoa > Chordata > Ceratodontiformes > Protopteridae > Protopterus > Protopterus annectens. The sequence goes on along the minus strand of NC_056727.1, from coordinate 205,159,542 downwards.
AAAAGCATGAAAATACAGCAGTCAAGAAATCATAGCTGCTACACACACACACACACACACACACACACACACACACACACACACACACACACACACACACACACACACAAACAAATGAACATGTGCATACTTACACAAATAATTGCACACAAACACACAATCATTCACACACATAGTCACACAGGTACAACACTGCCTGTCTGCACATGAGCATGTGCAACATTTAGTAGTGAGGTCTATAGCTGTTGGACAGCCATTTACTAGATATAAAATTGCTTCTGATCTGCAGAAGGCCATTCATGATATAAAGAAAATACTCAATATTTTTCCTGTGGACTGATGGAGGTTTATGGCATCAAATTATTACAACCATGCACTAAATCATGCTAAAATATATACTTTCTGTTTGGTCAAGCAATTTCCCAGTACTGAAACATTGAAAATGAAGATATATTGTCTAGTCCAAGAAAAACCTACACTGAAGCTTGTGTTTTCATTTCTGTCTTCTTTTAAATCATTCCCAATGCAACTGCATTGCATGGGTTATTAGTTTGCATTTTTTATGTTTCAAAAACATATATGCATATGTACAATGCTTGGTTTCAGTTACATGGCAGGTGCTGGTAATAACCAAAGCATTCTAGACTCTATCTAACTCTCTAGCTTCTATGCTTACCTAACTTCTGATCCACCATTTCTACTTTCTATCTGGGTATCCCAAAATATGACCCTTTACTTGTGGGCCTCCTGACTCCTTAGAAAGTAGACCTTGTGATAACTCAGTATAGCCAAGCTCTCTAGTTGTGGGAGTGCTTAGTGCAATGACATCAGAATGTCATCACCGTCCCCTCTTTTAACCTGAAATGACCTGTGAGATGCCTGGTTTCTACCAGAGGTTACATAGGCATAGTGTTGGGTTCCTCGACGTCCTTCAACCTGGGATCAGAGTGCTAGCTATTAGCCACTGCATTCTATCCCCACCAGTGGCCTGAGCCTGTTCCTGGACTCAGGTTGCCAGTAGTGAAGATGAAATGTCCTGTATCAGTGTCATTAGGCTGTTCTAACCGATGCTTCTTTGGGAATTCAAAATACTTAAATAGCAGCAAATAAAGCAACAAGACATCAACACTATGTTGTGTAAGAATAAACATAACACTCCTGTCTTCCGGTGCACATAAACAAAAGTATATGTTTTGTGATTTAATTCCTGTCTGGTTTTGTTAACCCACTTTTACTACAGCCACATAATGTAACCAAGTAAATTGCATTTCTCATACTAAAAAAATTGTGTGGTGATATTAAGTAACCCAAGTATGTATAGACCAAAAATGTAGCTAAATATGTCACTGAAGCTTTCCTCCTCTTCTATTGTTTCTGAAAACTTCAGTGCTGAAATATCTAGAATCATATTATACTGGATTTAATTCACTTCCTCGGAAAAAAAAATCCCTGATTCAGGCATGCTTTTTCTTAAAGCATATTACTCAAAACTGTACATCACTATGTTGTAAAACATGTTTACAGTTTTCAGTCTTAGAAGTCATATTTACTTATTTGAAAAGAAACACATTATGAAAAAAAATAATGTAAAGATGGATACAGTTCAGAGATCATCCTGATTATAGTAACACTCTGCCATTATAACTGGGTTTAAGCTAAAATATCCAAGACATGTCAATTACTGAAAATAATTTCTATAAATACACATGTAGTAAGACTGACGCTTGGAATACTAGATAGCTTGGCTAAGGGTAGTACAAATGTTCCGAAAACTATGGGACAGAAATGCAGTAGGTATACTGATGACCTCTTTCTGCTGGTTTAATCTGTCAAACAGGAGAGTAAGGTTAAGAACATATGGGTGTATGTAGTTGAATATGAGCTAACTAATAACAGCAATAAAAGCAAAGATGGTACTTATTGTCAAGGATGGCAAATGTGCAGCTAAATAAAAAAAGTTAGAAATTGTGTCCCCTAACATGTATTTAGGTCTACTGTAGTCTCAAGATGGACAGCTAGGCAAAATATTTAGAGCATTAAAAAAGACAAGAAAAATTAGTAAATTCTGTTTATAGATTTGATCACGTTTATGTAAGTTTTATCATATACCCTCTTTTAGTTGTTACTGCGTCCAAAGTTCATATTCTTATTGTCTGTGGAGCTGAGATTTGTGCAAATAAAGCTTAAAATAGTTTGTTAAAGGGATTCATTATAGCCACCACAAAACTATATATTAAGGAGGAATTAGACATGCCAAATGAGACAACAGCTATTGAGAGCAGGATTCTTTTGAACTAATTGAATACAACTAGAATATGGTTTGATTGTGTGTGGTATAAACACTTGCTCTAGATGATTTGGTTACATTGACTAATGATGATATGACTCCCTATTTCCGTGTAAAAATGGGATAAAGGGATATTGATGATGATGAGTACAATTATGTGATACAGAACATTTTGAGGGAAAAGTGTGTTTGTACCAAACAATATAATAAGGTAACTAAGACATAAAAAATAATATGGGGCACAAACGTGTGGATTTGTATATCTCTGTAATTACTTAGAAAAATGTATTTTTGAGCAAAAAAGTGGATAACAAATGCTTGGTGGCAAAGAAAAAAAGAAGGGAAAAAAACTCAAAGCAGCAGGTGTTTGAGAGTCTTTGTCAAATATTTTGTACAAAATAAAAGCAGTGAATATACATATCTATACCACCCAAAATTAATACATGCAAATAATGCACATGAAGTATATGTTTGAAGTACAGCCCAGTAATATTACAGGTGCATAGGAGCAGAGGAGCAATTGGTATGAAACTAGTCATACAGACCTTTAAGTAATCATACGTAAAGTTTCTTGCCACACATTTTCAAACACTTAAAGGTGGACACCTTTCAAAATGAGCAGGATCATGAGTGATAAGTCTGATGTGAATGTATATTTACTCATCCAGTCAAGATTAGTCTCAAAATAGTACTTTGTTTGACTTGTAGTGGTAACTTATTCCATAAAATGGGAATACATTGAGTGTGGAACCTATCCCTCCAATGAGTCTTCATTATTTGCTGGTGTAGATTTAGGACTCTAGAACAGGTATTTGTAGAGCTACTGGCTTTGTGAATAAATAGGAAGTAAATGTTGTTGTGTCCTTCATGGCTTGAAATTGAGACATAGATCACCTTGCAGCAGCTGATAGGTTACCTATTATAAGTGCAGTTGGAGTAGTTATACAATTTAAGGCCTTTAATTTTCTTAGAAATCTTTTGAGCCTTTCGGGCTGAGTGATATGCTTGGATTTATTCATACCAAAGCAGGAACTGTATTTGATGATGTGTCTGAAAAGGGAAGAGTAGAGTGGTAGAATGACTTCATTAGATCTAATATATGAGGTAGAAGCAACATGCTTGCCAAACACTACTATAATGTACTTTTTTCATTGAACTTGAGAATGTTTTTTGTACAGAAGGTATGTGCATATTTCAGTCCTGATGGATATGTTTTGAATCAGTGGATTAGTAGGGTTTATATCACAAGCTTGAAAGTGTAAAATATTGAATGTCAGAACATTGAACTACTAACATCAAAACCTGATAACTGCGAAAGCTGAAACAATCAAAAACGGAAACCCTGGACACTCATAGTTGGCCTTCCTAAACACACACACCCTGACGTCACTGTGAAATGATCCATATGCATAACGTATGGTATGAACTAAAATTTTATAGAAGCAGAACCAGTAAACGTGTACTATTATACAAAGAACTCATACACATATTGGGATGTGAAATAAACGTTGTAGGACACTGCTAAATTCCAATGCTTTATTTCTTAAAACAAAGATAAAACACAAGATGAGCGCTTTCGGGATGTTCCCTTCATCAGATATTTCTCACATAAAACAGACACTATTTAAAATAATGAATAGCCAATGGCAGTCAATGAAAGACCTGCCTGTTTTGAAGGGTGGGTTTTACAGGGATTACATCATTAAGCCCTGGCTTCCTACAGGCCAGTAGCTCAACTATCCATCTAGATTCAGCTAGCTCTGTTAAGTGTTTCAAATTACCTCCTCTATTGTTTACCTTAACATTCACAATGGCCCTAAAGGTAAAACTATGAGTGGGATATTCCATAACATGTCTACTTAAAGCATTGTTAATATCATTGTTCCTTATACAAGACAAATGTTGCAAAATCCTTGCCTTAAACATTTGATTAGTCTTACAGAAACTTGGGCATTTAACACATTCTGCCAGGTAAACTATGTCAGTGGTACGACATGTGGCTCTACCTTGAAATACAAACTTCCTGTGAGTAACTGGATGTACAAAATCAGATGTTCTCTTTATGTGTGGACAAGCTTTGCAACCTCCACACGGGGCTGTTCCTGTTGATGTAGCTATAATTTTATTTTCATTCATATTTTCTCTACATAGTAGGTCCTTGAGATTTTTATTCCTCTTATACCTAAATCTAGGGTGGGTACCTACTATTTTGTTCACACGCTTCATCCCCCATTAAGATGTTCCAATTTTTACGGATGATGTCACAAACATCTCCTACATTTCCACTGTAAGTGAGCATTATCTCAGGTCCCTTTTGCAGCAGCGGGCCACTTGTTGGAAAGATTTGTAATTTCACGTCTTATCCATGGTTTATATTTGGTACTTCGAAAACTTTTACCACGATCCATAACCTTATCAACCACCCTACTTTTATAACCCCTCTGTAGTAAACACCCCTTTAACTTTGACAATTCTGACTCATAAACCTCATCATCTAGGCATATCCTTGAAATCCTGCTAACTTGCCCTTGTATTATATTGGTGTAAGTGTGTCGTGGATGCATGCTATCGTAGGCTAATAAAGTATTTCTCCAACATTCTTTTCTAAAAAGCCTGGATGCAAAGCCTTCATCATTCTGTTCTATGTGAACATCTAAAAAGTCTATGGAATGGAACGATGTATCCACCTTAAACTTAATAAAGGTTGTTGTGGAATGCAAAAATTCTACAAACCGATGTAAAGAATCTGTAACACCATCCCACAAGATGAAGACATCATCCACAAAACGTGCATACATCTTAATGTGTGCCTTCCATATTTCATTATTCAGCACATGTGTCTATTCCCATTGCGATAGAACAAGATTAGCATATGTATTGGCACAGGGGGTGCCCATGGCTACCCCCTGTGCCTGTTTATAAACTGAATCTGCTCCTATGAAAACATTGTTGTCAAGGACTGACATTAACAATTCCTTAACTAAATAAATCTTATCTTCTGTTGCCTTAGAATCTCTTAGAAGGGTACTTATCATGGTAACACCATAGTCATTATTAATTACAGTAAATAAGTTGTTAACGTCCATGGTGACCATTAACAGTTTTGTTGTACTTTTAACTTTGCCCAATTTCATCAAAAAGTCTCTTGTGTCTTTCAATATATTATCCAAGCCATCTACAAAAGGTTTTAGATTGTGTTCAAGCCATATGGATATATTCTCTGTAACCCACCCCCCTCCCAGAAACGATGGGTCTTAGGGGTGGGTTTGTTAAAGATTTATGAATTTTGGGGAGTGCCTTGAAAATGGGCATTACAGGCTTATCTACCCATAGAAAATCAAAAGTTGACTGAGTAATCTTCATCTCTGTTAATAACCTACGCAGACCCTGATGTACCCTATCTACAGCAAGCTTTACATTCAAGGGATTGATACTAACATATGTACTATTATCTGATAGCATTTCTCTCAGTCTTGTTATGTACCATGTTGTATCTAATACAACAATGGCCCCTCCTTTATCGGCCGATTTTATAGTTATATTAAACCTTGTAAGGCTGCCCTCTGTGATGTAGTTAAATTATAGTATTTACTCTTATCTTTCTGCATAAAATATCCAACTAGTTCCTGCTCACAACTGTTAATGAATAGGCCTAAGGCTGGGGTCAAGGGTGGAACATAACTGCTCGGTTTACTTAGTACCTTATTGCTCATGTCATTCTCACCAAACATAACCTTCAAAGCCACATTGCGGGTAAACAACATTATATCCATCACTACATCATTGAATATACTGCCATTGCTAGGGACGAAAGTTAGTCCCTTATTTAAAACCGCCAGCTCATCTGCACTTAAAACATGCGTAGACAAATTATACACATTACCAGAATCCAAAGCGCCAGCAGTCAGTCCAAAATCTTCCTCCTCTTCTCCACGATGCGCGGTCCTCGCCGATGATCTCTTCGCCCCCTTCTTCTTCATGGGGGCGGTAACATGTCCAAAAATGTTGTTTCCCTTGTTGTTCTTTGGGACGTGCTCCTGTGTTGGTTTCTACGTTGTAAAGTCTCATTAACAACGGTAGGAGAAGCCTCGGTGCTAATCACTGCCCCTTTCGTTTGAACATGATTTGAGTCAGGATCAAAACCATCCGCAAACCCTGCCAATGGTAAACCCCTTGCTGATAATGAACCCCTTTCAGGTTGTACCTTCGATAATCCAGTAAGAGTCTCGTCGGTAAAGGAGCAAGAAGCTGCAGACCGTTGAGATTCAGTTGGTGGTGTGGTAGGCTCCTCTCGCTGGATACAGTCTACCTCGCTAGTGTTGCGACTCACACTAACTTGCGCTTCCTTCTCCTTCTGTATCGGTTCCACTTCACTGGGTTTCCGACTCAGGCTGGCTTGCTTGTGCGTTCGTTCCCATCTCCGTGTGTTGTTCTGTGCCTGAAAACCATTGGACTGAATACCATTCAGTCTGGGCCATACGAAGATGTTGCCTAGTGTGAAATCTTCAAAGTCTCTATGCAATTTTCCTAATTTCTGTTTCTTCAGACGTTCGCCACTAGCTGCAAATGTTGCATAAAGTTGCCCCAGTCACTCTATACTCTTTGGGTCAACATATTCAGTCTCCAACTTTACTTGTATATCAGCAACCTCCTTCTTAAGTTGTTCAATATGAGGTGAAAAATAATCATTTAAAAGTTCCATATATTTAAAACTAGTACAGATGTTAATAGATTGCCATTTGGCTAGCAAGTCCGGGTATCGGTCCCCCTGTGCTGGCATGCACAGGATCCTCATACCCCTGGGGACAATACCATAGTCAATACAGGCTTCTAAATGAAAGGTCTGCCATTGTAGGTGCTGTAACTTGCTCACCTTAAAGTTAAGCTCTTTTGTCAAGTCCTCAAAAGTCTTATCTACAGCAACAGGAATACGTTGCTCCTGAAGTACTTCTTTGTTGAATGAAAAACCCAAATGCAACAGTGGATTCACCTTCTCAGTATACTGTTCATGACTCCATTTGGTAGCAGCTGTCCTTGATAACTCCAAAAACAGTAGAGTCTTCTCCTGTACTCATTGTTCTTTCCATAGCATGTGCAGTATTAAGATAACTGAAGCAAGAGCAGGTAAAAAATCATATACTGCACCAAAGTCCTACCACACGAACCAACCAACGAAATGAAATAAACGTTGTAGGACACTGCTAAATTCCAATGCTTTATTTCTTAAAACAAAGATAAAACACAAGATGAGCGCTTTCGGGATGTTCCCTTCATCAGATATTTCTCACATAAAACAGACACTATTTAAAATAATGAATAGCCAATGGCAGTCAATGAAAGACCCGCCTGTTTTGAAGGGTGGGTTTTACAGGGATTACATCATTAAGCCCTGGCTTCCTACAGGCCAGTAGCTCAACTATCCATCTAGATTCAGCTAGCTCTGTTAAGTGTTTCAAATTACCTCCTCTATTGTTTACCTTAACATTCACAATGGCCCTAAAGGTAAAACTATGAGTGGGATATTCCATCACATGTCTACATAAAGCATTGTTAATATTATTATTCCTTATACAAGACAAATGTTGCAAAATCCTTGCCTTAAACATTTGATTAGTCTTAGAAACTTGGGCATTTAACACATTCTGCCAGGTAAACTATATCAGTGGTGCGACATGTGGCTCTGCCTTGAAATACAAACTTCCTGTGCGTAACTGGATGTACAAAATCAGATGTTCTCTTTATGTATGGACAAGCTTTACAACCTCCACACGGGGCTGTTCCTGTTGATGTAGCTATAATTTTATTTTCATTCATATTTTCTCTACATAGTAGGTCCTTGAGATTTTTATTCCTCTTATACCTAAATCTAGGGTGTGTACCTACTATTTTGTTCACACGTTCATCCCCCATTAAGATGTTCCAATTTTTACGGATGATGTCACAAACATCTCCTACATTTCCACTGTAAGTGAGCATTATCTCAGGTCCCTTTTGCAGCAGCGGGACACTTGTACTGTTGGAAAGATTTGTAATTTCACATCTTATCCATGGTTTATATTTGGTACTTCAAAAACTTTTACCACGATCCATAACCTTATCAACCACCCTACTTTTATAACCCCTCTGTAGTAAACACCCCTTTAACTTTGACAATTCTGACTCATAAACCTCATCATCTAGGCATATCCTTGAAATCCTGCTAACTTGCCCTTGTATTATATTGGTGTAAGTGTGTCGTGGATGCATGCTATCATAGGCTAATAAAGTATTTCTCCAACATTCTTTTCTAAAAAGCCTGGATGCAAAGCCTTCATCATTCTGTTCTATGTGAACATCTAAAAAGTCTATGGAATGGAACGATGTATCCACCTTAAACTTAAAAAAGGTTGCTGTGGAATGCAAAAATTCTACAAACCGATGTAAAGAATCTGTATCACCATCCAACAAGATGAAGACATCATCCACAAAACGTGCATACATCTTAATGTGTGCCTTCCATATTTCATTATTCAGCACATGTGTCTGCTCCCATTGCGATAGAACAAGATTAGCATATGTATTGGCACAGGGGGTGCCCATGGCTACCCCCTGTGCCTGTTTATAAACTGAATCTGCTCCTATGAAAACATTGTTGTCAAGGACTGACATTAACAATTCCTTAACTAAATAAATCTTATCTTCTGTTGCCTTAGAATCTCTTAGAAGGGTACTTATCATGGTAACACCATAGTCATTATTAATCACAGTAAATAAGTTGTTAACGTCCATGGTGACCATTAACAGTTTTGTTGTACTTAGGAAGCCAGGGCTTAATGATGTAATCCCTGTAAAACCCACCCTTCAAAACAGGCGGGTCTTTCATTGACTGCCATTGGCTATTCATTATTTTAAATAGTGTCTGTTTTATGTGAGAAATATCTGATGAAGGGAACATCGCTCATCTTGTGTTTTATCTTTGTTTTAAGAAATAAAGCATTGGAATTTAGCAGTGTCCTACAACGTTTATTTCATTTCGTTGGTTGGTTTGTGTGGTAGGACTTTGGTGCAGTATATGATTTTTTACCTGCTCTTGCTTCAGTTATCTTAATACTGCACATGCTATGGAAAGAACAATGAGTACAGGAGAAGACTCTACTGTTTTTAGAGTTACAAGGGCAGCTACTACCAAATGGAGTCATGAACAGTATACTGAGAAGGTGAATCCACTGTTGCATTTGGGTTTTTCATTCAACAAAGAAGTACTTCAGGAGCAACGTATTCCTGTTGCTGTAGATAAGACTTTTGAGGACTTGACAAAAGAGCTTAACTTTAAGGTGAGCAAGTTACAGTGCCTACAATGGCAGACCTTTCATTTAGAAGCCTGTATTGACTATGGTATTGTCCCCAGGGGTATGAGGATCCTGTGCATGCCAGCACAGGGGGACCGATACCCGGACTTGCTAGCCAAATGGCAATCTATTAACATCTGTACTAGTTTTAAATATATGGAACTTTTAAATGATTATTTTTCACCTCATATTGAACAACTTAAGAAGGAGGTTGCTGATATACATTTAAAGTTGGAGACTGAATATGTTGACCCAAAGAGTACAGAGTGACTGGGGCAACTTTATGCAACATTTGCAGCTAGTGACGAACGTCTGAAGAAACAGAAATTAGGAAAATTGCATAGAGACTTTGAAGATTTCACACTAGGCAACATCTTCGTATGGCCCAGACTGAATGGTATTCAGTCCAATGGTTTTCAGGCACAGAACAACACACGGAGATGGGAACATCCGCACAAGCAAGCCAGCCTGAGTCGGAAACCCAGTGAAGTGGAACCGATACAGAAGGAGAAGGAAGCGCAAGTTAGTGTGAGTCGCAACACTAGCGAGGTAGATTGTATCCAGCGAGAGAAGCCTTCCACACCACCAACTGAATCTCAACGGTCTGCAGCTTCTTGCTCCTTTACCGACGAGACTCTTACTGGATTATCGAAAGTACAACCTGAAAGGGGTTCATTATCAGCAAGGGGTTTACCATTGGCAGGGTTTGCGGATGGTTTTGATCCTGACTCAAATCATGTTCAAACGAAAGGGGCAGTGATTAGCACCGAGGCTTCTCCTACCGTTGTTAATGAGACTTTACAACGTGTAGAAACCAACACAGGAGCACGTCCCAAAGAACAACAAGGGAAACAACATTTTTTGGACATGTTACCCGTCCCCATGAAGAAGAAGGGGGGCGTGGAAGAGATCGTCGAGCGAGGACCGTACCGTGGAGAAGAGGAGGAAGATTTTGGACTGACTGCTGGCGCTTTGGATTCTGGTATTGTGTATAATTTGTCTACGCATGTTTTAAGTGCAGATGAGCTGGCGGTTTTAAATAAGGGACTAACTTTCATCCCTAGCAATGGCAGTATATTCAATGATGTAGTGATGGATATAATGTTGTTTACCCGCAATGTGGCTTTGAAGGTTATGTCTGGTGAGAATGACATGAGCAATAAGGTACTAAGTAAACCGAGCAGTTATGTTCCACCCTTGACCCCAGCCTTAGGCCTATTCATTAACAGTTGTGAGCAGGAACTAGTTGGATATTTTATGCAGAAAGATAAGAGTAAATACTATAATTTAACTACATCACAGAGGGCAGCCTTACAAGGTTTAATGGACAATAGGGATATAACTATAAAATCGGCCGATAAAGGAGAGGCCATTGTTGTATTAGATACAACATGGTACATAACAAGACTGAGAGAAATGCTATCAGATAATAGTACATATGTTAGTATCAATCCCTTGAATGTAAAGCTTGCTGTAGATAGGGTACATCAGGGTCTGCGTAGGTTATTAACAGAGATGAAGATTACTCAGTCAACTTTTGATTTTCTATGGGTAGATAAGCCTGTAACGCCCATTTTCAAGGCACTCCTCAAAATTCATAAATCTTTAACAAACCCACCCCTAAGACCCATCGTTTCTGGGAGGGGGTGGGTTACAGAGAATATATCCATATGGCTTGAACACAATCTAAAACCTTTTGTAGATGGCTTGGATAATATATTGAAAGACACAGGGGACTTTTTGATGAAATTGGGCAAAGTTAAAAGTACAACAAAACTGTTAATGGTCACCATGGACGTTAACAACTTATTTACTGTGATTAATAATGACTATGGTGTTACCATGATAAGTACCCTTCTAAGAGATTCTAAGGCAACAGAAGATAAGATTTATTTAGTTAAGGAATTGTTAATGTCAGTCCTTGACAACAATGTTTTCATAGGAGCAGATTCAGTTTATAAACAGGCACAGGGTAGCCATGGGCACCTGTGCCAATACATACGCTAATCTTGTTCTATCGCAATGGGAACAGACACATGTGCTGAACAATGAAATATGGAAGGTACACATTAAGATGTATGCACGTTTTGTGGATGATGTCTTCATCTTGTGGGATGGTGATACAGATTCTTCACATCGGTTTGTAGAATTTTTGCATTCCACAACAACCTTTTTTAAGTTTAAGGTGGATACATCGTTCCATTCCATAGACTTTTTAGATGTTCACATAGAACAGAATGATGAAGGCTTTGCATCCAGGCTTTTTAGAAAAGAATGTTGGAGAAATACTTTATTAGCCTACGATAGCATGCATCCACGACACACTTACACCAATATAATACAAGGGCAAGTTAGCAGGATTTCAAGGATATGCCTAGATGATGAGGTTTATGAGTCAGAATTGTCAAAGTTAAAGGGGTGTTTACTACAGAGGGGTTATAAAAGTAGGGTGGTTGATAAGGTTATGGATCGTGGTAAAAGTTTTCGAAGTACCAAATATAAACCATGGATAAGACGTGAAATTACAAATCTTTCCAACCATACAAGTGGCCCGCTGCTGCAAAAGGGACCTGAGATAATGCTCACTTACAGTGGAAATGTAGGAGATGTTTGTGACATCATCCATAAAAATTGGAACATCTTAATGGGGGATGAACGTGTGAACAAAATAGTAGGTACCCACCCTAGATTTAGGTATAAGAGGAATAAAAATCTCAAGGACCTACTATGTAGAGAAAATATGAATGAAAATAAAATTATAGCTACATCAACAGGAACAGCCCCGTGTGGAGGTTGCAAAGCTTGTCCACACATAAAGAGAACATCTGATTTTGTACATCCAGTTACTCACAGGAAGTTTGTATTTCAAGGTAGAGCCACATGTCGTACCACTGACATAGTTTACCTGGCAGAATGTGTTAAATGCCCAAGTTTCTACGTGGGTAAGACTAATCAAATGTTTAAGGCAAGGATTTTGCAACATTTGTCTTGTATAAGGAACAATGATATTAACAATGCTTTAAGTAGACATGTGATGGAATATCCCACTCATAGTTTTACCTTTAGGGCCATTGCGAATGTTAAGGTAAACAATAGAGGAGGTAATTTGAAACACTTAACAGAGCTAGCTGAATCTAGATGGATAGTTGAGCTACTGGCCTGTAGGAAGCCAGGGCTTAATGATGTAATCCCTGTAAAACCCACCCTTCAAAACAGGCGGGTCTTTCATTGACTGCCATTGGCTATTCATTATTTTAAATAGTGTCTGTTTTATGTGAGAAATATCTGATGAAGGGAACATCCCGAAAGCGCTCATCTTGTGTTTTATCTTTGTTTTAAGAAATAAAGCATTGGAATTTAGCAGTGTCCTACAACGTTTATTTCATTTCGTTGGTTGGTTCGTGTGGTAGGACTTTGGTGCAGTATATGATTTTTTACCTGCACATATTAGGATGTGTTCTCATTAAACACCATAAGAGTATTAGTATGTGATGTAATTACAAACTATAAAACTAAGCCTTACACGTCCGCTCCCTGTGCGCTTAGCTGTGCCCGAATAGGAAGCAGCTGCTTATCCTACTGCTCCCAGAGTACTAGGTACAACATATGACTGTGTCATGTCTCAGAACAGGTCAGAAACCTAACCCTAATGGCCGACTGTTGCTCTTTGGAGGTTCCGTTTTCGATGTTCTCAGCTTTCAAAGTTATTGGGTTTCGATGTTAGCAGTTTGATGTTCTGACATTCGATATTCAGATATTCTACACTTTCAATCTTCTGATATAAACCCGATTAGTAGATAATACTGCCCAGCTTGAAGTCATGAAAAAAGTTTGTCATCTTCTGGGACATTGGCTTGTATGTCTGCAAAATAAATGCCAAACATAAGATGACTCAGCACTTATCACTCTGGTACCCCACTAGTTACAATTTTATGTCCTGAGAGAGTGTAAGCAAGTTTCACAGCTAAGGATGTTTTGGAGAGATAATTTGCAATCCAGTGGACAACATCCATCAACCCACAGCCACCTTTTTGCCATTTTTACACTTGTGGTTGGGGTATCAGACCAACAGTGACAATCATCTAGAACCAATATTCACACTGACAGATGATTAGCCCTACCACAGTTATTGTTTAATACTACACACATGGATACACACTCTCACACCTATGGCAAATTTAGAGTGTTCAATCCACCTGGAGTATGTTTTTGGACTGTAGAAGGAAACCCAGAACACCCGGGAAAAAAAGGACATGAACAAATGGAGGACATACAGACTGCACACAGAAGACACCCCAGCTGAGAATCAAACTGGAGAATTTTTTTGTTGTGATACAACAATGCTACCTGCTGCACCACTGGTCTAGTGGACAACATAGGCATGTATATTAAGTTACTGTACTTTTTCAATAATACCAACCTTTGTCAGTCTAAGATAAGCAACATACACAGATTGACCACTGTCCACAGCTTCTGTAACCTTTTTAAAGAGGTTTAGTAGGTAGGTTCAGTTAATGAGATAGACCTTGCTCTTTACAAAACCAGTCTGTTTGGGATCTAGATCAGTTAAGTTGCTTATACCCGCACAATTGAGTTCTGCCATTGTGTGTTCCATATCTTTGCAAATAAGGCTGTTGAGGCTGATGAGCCATAATTACCATGGTCCAGAAGGGTGTCACCCTTGTGAAAGGGAGTCACAGTGGCTATTCTCCGGGCATCAGACACCAACCCTGTCAACAGGCTGAGACTGGACAGTTTTAGTAAAGGCTCAGGAGGTACATACATGACACTGATAATAATTCAGTTTAGTATGCTGCCTGGTCCCATGAAAGCATTATTTTTAGTCTTTGACAAGAATTTTAAGATATATTCCAAGGTGACTTCAGGGGAAACTAAATTATGAATGGTAATAGGAGCAATATTGTGGGTAGGTGGGGTATTCTAGCATTAAATTTGTAAGCTTTGGTTGGGAGGGTGGCCTAATGGTTAAGGTGTTTGCCTTACAAATGCAAGGTACAGAGTTTGTCCAACAAAAAGTATGCTATCAAACAAAAGGGGTTCCTGCTTCTTATTCTTCTAATAATAAAGCTCATAGAGGCACTATGCCACTGAAACCTTTTCCAATGTTCTAAAGGAAGATGTTTGCGAGACAGAAAAAATTACAGGAGTTGACTAGAAGAACCAGCAGTATAATGAAAATAAACTGGAAACAGGATTTAGGAGATGAATGTCAACAGGAAGAAAACCAACAACTTGGAAATTAATGAATATGTATTTACAAGGCTTTTTTACAGTTTCACTGCATTTATGTACTGTTTTAGACTGTTTTTACTGTATTTTTCATTGCTATATACTGTTTCATTACTCTAATTGGATAGTTACTGAATTACTTAACTGTAAACTGCTTTTTCATACTGAGAGTTGCATTTTCTGTTTGTGAGTACTCTATCCATGCTTTTCTGTGCATTTTTTTGAGAGTTCTGTGTTCTAGTTAAGTATCCTATAACTGATTCATTTGCAGTTAAAAGCATTCTGTAGAGTCTTCTTGCTCCTTTATCTGTTTAAAACTTTCATTTAGTGGCTACAGCTAGTAGTTGTAATCATGTCCATTACTATAATTGCATTTTTATTGAATTACTAAACTTGTAAATTGTTTTTTCATACTGAGACTTGTATTTTCTGTTTGTGAGTGCACTTTTTGTGCATTTATCATGAGGTTTCTTTGTTCTAATCAGCATAATCGTGATAGAGGCCTGCTGTTGTCCAGGCCTGGTAGTTTTGTTTGTTAAGTTTCCTGTGTTTCTGGCAGCCAGTTTCTGCCGATAGTGTGTTGTCTTCATTATTATTGAGAGTAACAGGGTTTCCTGACCTTCTGTAACACGAGTGATTGGGTAACAGCAGGGGCTTATAGGACAGAGTAGTAATTCAAGCTTATTAGTTATTCCATCCTTTCTGGTATTTAAACCCTGTGTCTGCAAAAAGCTGTGCTTGTATTTACCAGGCTGTGGATGTTGATTCATTACTGGGACTAAGCAGAAATTCCCTGAGATTCCAAGAGCAGAATAAGTATTTTTCACACTTATTTCATTGAATTGCAATTCTGTAATGCTTATAATTGTGCTATACAGTTAATATACTACATTTTACACTGTTACAAAGTTTTTTTTTACTGTTTCACTGCATTTATGTACTGTTTTATACTATTTTAACTGTATTTTACATGCTAGATACTGTTTCATCACTCTAATTGCATGTTTACTGAATTACTTAACTATAAACTACTTTTTCATACAGTGAGCTGTATTTTCTGTTTGTGAGAGCTCTATCCATGCTTTTCTGTGCATGTTCTTTGAGGTTTCTGTGTTCTAGTTAGGTATCATATAACTGATTTTTTTTGCAGTTAAAAGCATCCTCTAGCATCTCCTTACTTCTTTATCTGTTTAAAACATTCATTTAGTGGCTACAGCTAGTAGCTGTAATAGTTTCCCACCCCCCTGTATTGTTGTCTTGTTCTTATACTTGGTGGCTTTGCAGTTGCCCACCCGTACTGTATATTTGATCTGGGACACTCCTCCCAGTCTAGTGTCATTAGCTCATTCTACCTAATAGTTAGAGAACATTTGGAAAGGCCAAACCTCTTAGATTCTTAACCTTGAATCATCTTCTGTTCCAGCTTTCTCCTTTTCCACTTAAAAAAAAAAATCTAAGTTGGTTTCCCCTTTCCTAAAACTAGTCTAGCCCAGATACAGATTTGCTGTATCCAGGACTGGTTGTAAGCTCCTGAGTCCCCCAAGCCTGTCTGTGTTGGAGAGAAGCCTGCTAGCTTATCAGTGGGAGTATTAAGCACTAGGTAACCTATCTACCACATAAGGAGTGGTTTCTGGCCCAGAAATTGTAGTTATTGGCTCTCAATTTCCTGATTTAAAAATCCACATTTGCAGTTGTTTCCCCCCTTTCCTGCATTTAGTCTATTCCAGATACAGATTTGCTGCATCCAGGACTGTTTGTAAGCTCCTGAGCCCCCAAGCCTTTCTGTGTTGGAAGGAAGCCTTCTAGCTTATCAGTGGGAGTGGTAAGCAATAGGTAGCCTATCTACCACATAAGGAGTGGTTTCTGGCCCAGAAATTATATTTATTGGCTGTTTGGGTAGTTTCTCCATCTCTCTCAACTTTCTGATTTCAAAACCCACATTTGCACTTGTTTCCCCCCTTTCCTGTAACTAGTCTAGTCCAGATACATATTTGCTGTATTGAGGACTGATTGTAAGCTTCTGAACCCCCCAAGTCTTTCTGTGTTGGAGGGAATCCTTCTAGCTTATCAATGGGAGTGGTAAGCACTAGGTAGCCTATCTACCACAAGAGGAGTGGTTTCTGGCCCAGATATTGTGGTTTATTGGCCTTTTGGGCAGTTTCTTCCATATCTTTTAACTTTCTGGCTTAAAAACCTGCATTTGCGCTGGTTTCCCCCCTTTCCTGTAACTAGTCTAGTCCAAATACAGATCTGCTGTGTCTGAGACTGTTTGTAAGCTTCTAAACCCCCCCAAGCCTTTCTGTGTTAGAGGGAAGCCTTCTAGCTTATCAGTGGGAGTGGTAAGGTGGTAAGCACTAGGTAGCCTATTTACCACAAGAGGAGTGGTTTCTGGCCCAAAATTGTAGTTTATTAGCCGTTTGGACAGTTTTTCCATCTCTCTCAACTTTCTGGTTTAAAAGCCCACATTTGCGCTTATTT
This sequence comes from Protopterus annectens, assembly GCF_019279795.1. Classification (NCBI taxonomy): domain Eukaryota; kingdom Metazoa; phylum Chordata; order Ceratodontiformes; family Protopteridae; genus Protopterus; species Protopterus annectens. Next base: position 205,142,199 of record NC_056727.1, on the reverse strand, counting down.
TCCGTCTTTCCTGTAACTAGTCTAGTCCAGATACAGACTTGCCTCATCCAGGACTGTTTGTAAGCTTCTGAGTGGTGCCAGAGGCTGCTGTTCAGTTTTTCCCATAAATCTACTTGTTCTCTCCTCTCCTGCACTTATACTAGCTTATTAGTCTTGCACTTTACCAGACTTCTTGTAGCAATTATTGTAGCAAACAAAAGTGCTACCAGCACTAAACGTTCTACAAGAAAGCAGATCCAGTACTTATTATCAATGCCCACCCCTCCAGGCATGTCTAAAGGTCAATTCTCTGTGTTTTCTCCTATAAACCTGGTGAACTTGGGCATCCTGAGGCAATGTAGCAACTGCCTCATGTACACAGACAAACATCCCCTCTTACCTTCTAAAACTCAGACTTACGAGAGATGCACTTATATATCCAAATTGAAAGCCACGCACTCTCCAGTCAAGACTGGAATAGCTGGTCAAGAGGAGAAGGTCAACACTTGCACCACAGCACATGGAACACATAGCCCTCCAGAACACACACCATCACTGCCTTCACATAAAAACACAAGCCACACACTCACCTTAGTGTAGACTCTCAAAAATCTACCCAAGCAGCAGAGACCTCCAAGGCAGAAATGCACTCGACCACCACAATATAACACTAATCATGAGACACATAACTCTCCTAAATGGTGTGCCACTCAACCAAAGCCCCTAAGGCAAAACAGCATGCCCAACACACTAGTCATAGGTGACTCGATAGTGAAGCAAACTGATGTCCCACTCACTAGGTTGAATAAGGAGAAAGTAACAGTCAGCTGCCTGTCAGGTGCCAGGATCCACCACATACCGCATGCACGCAGGTCCCTCAACAACAGGTACAAATATGACTCTGTCATTGTACATGTTGGTGTGAATGACTTGAGACGTACCTCCCTGGACTACATGAAAAGAGACATGGAGGACCTCCCAGATTATGTAGCCCAGGTGGTATGACCCTAGCCCAGAGCAATATCCTACCATCACCCAGAATTATACCACAGTACAAGCAGAAAATGATTGATTTCAACAATTGGCTAAGTTTCTGGTGTCATTCTAAGGGGATCCAGTGTCTGTCTGCCTGGGATAACATGATTGATAGACCTCGATGCTTTGCCAGAGATGGCCTGCATCTGTCACCTCTGGGCTTCTGGATACTCGCCAAGGCTCTTGCCACTCCTATAGTGCCTTTTTTAGGTGGTGTTCCAAAGACCAAATTACCACCATAACAGCTACAAACAAATGCAATCTGAGGGTCATGCTGCTCAACACTAGAAGTCTAAATCTCAAAATGCACTTGGTCGAAGCACTCCTTAAAATGGGGCACATCGACATTTGTGCTGTAACAGAGACCTGGTTCAAGGCAGTAGAAAGCACCCCTGCACTACCAGGATATAACTCATTCCACACCTTTCGGCCCCAGAACTTGGACCGTAGCTCCAAAGGCAGTGGTGTTTCCATATTCATAAAGGATGTGCACACCTCTAGACTGGTAGCCTAACATAATGCATCAGAGATATTTCAGGTGCAGCTAACATTGGGTAAGACAGCGATTCAGGTTGTAGCCTGCTATATGTCCCAACCATGTCCCAAGACTCGCACTCCACATTCCTAAGCACCCTGGAGAATATTAGGGTCAAACCTAACATTCTCTTACTAGGTGCCTTCAACTACCCCTCCATTAACTGGGTAAACTACTCATATACCAATACAATTGCTCAACATTTCCTGGAGTTCATTAATTCCAATACCCTGGACCAGCTTGTTCTTGCCCCCACTAGAGGTAGCAACATCCTTGATCTGGTCATTACTAACATGGGTGACTCTTGCTCTACACCAATAGTCAGCTTCTCCCTGGTTAGATCTGACAACAAACTAATCACCTTGGAAAGCCACATCCCTCCCCCCATGCAAAGGTAACCACAATAAAAAACTTCTCCAAAGCTAACTTTAGGCTTCTAAAAACAGAGGTGGCTAACTTCACGACACCCATGCAAATGGAAAATAGTTGAGCGACCACAGAATCATACACCAATGCACTGTACAAACACGTACACAAATGCATGGATCTCGCCATACCCAATAGAACCAAGATGCTCTCCTCGAAAAAAGGAAGCCAATCTGGTGGTTCCCTGCCATAAACAAACTACAACAGAAGGAGGAAACTGATGTGGAATAATGTGAAGTCCCAAGGCTGGAAAAACTTCCTTATCAGCCTCAACAAAAAGTTGAGATCCCTCATCAAATTCTCTAAAGCTAGCTATGAAAACAGAATTGCAGCAGTTAGTAAAGACAACCACAAGGTCTTCAATAGTTATGTAAAGAATCTCCGCGGCAATACCCAGATTTGCTCTGAGCTACTGCACAATGGTACCTACTATACCAAGCCAACAGATATTGCCAGTATACTGGCCGACAGATTCAGTGCCAACTTTACCCCCCAAAGGACCAATCACAATACCAGTAGATTATCAGACACCCAGTATTACTGCTGCACAGGTTAAAACAGCACTGTCTAAGGCCAGGAATACAGCTTCCATGGGACCTGAAAATATCCCTGGTTGTGTTGTACATCAACTATAGAGTGAACTGGCACCTCACCTGTGTGCCCTGTTCAATCACAGCCTCACCTCAGGCTTTGTCCCTACTGAATGGTGCACTACTACAGTCATCTGTCTCCACAAAGGAGGAGCAACTACAGACCCTGGGAACTATCGCCCCATTAGCCTGATGAGTCTGATATGCAAAGCTACGGAACACATCATCATGGACCTAATAAACAAGGATATAGGGAATCTCCAAACTCTGGATCCCACACAGTTTGGTTTTGTGAAAGGTAGATTGTGCCTGCTCAACTTGGTTGACTTCTTTGAGTCAGCCACCAGAGCTGTGGATGAAAGTAACGTGGTTCATACAGCCTACCTTGATCTGGGCAAGGCTTTTGATATCATTCCCCACTCAGGAATCATCGAAAAACTCACTAAGCTTGGCATCAACCTCTATATCACTAGGTGGGTTGCAAACTGGCTCACAGATAGAAACCACAGTGTGAAAGTAGCTGACTCCAAGACAGACTGCTGACTAGTCATGAGTGGAGTCCCACAGGGTTCCGTCCTGGGTCCTCTCCTGTTTTGTATCTACTTCTCTGAAGTCCAGGCCAACACAAAGGAACTCTGGCTGACAAAGTTTGCAGATGATTGCAAGTTGGAAGCTATTATTAACTCCCCAAGTGATGTTGACATCCTACAGAATGGCCTCATTGAGACCAAGGACTGGTGCAGAACTATGGCCTAAAGCTCAATGCCAAACAATGTATTGTCATCCCCTTTGGGATAAACCCGGTTCCTATGAATTACCACATTGATGGTAGTCCACTGAACACAGAAGGGGTTATAAGAAATCTGGGAACACAGGTTGGCAGCAACCTCTCTTTTGATCACCACATTGCCACTGTGGTCAGAAAGTCCTTCTATGTCGCACATCTCATTACTAAGGGCTTTGTGTCCAGGAAGAAAGAGGTCATTATCTCACTCTACTCTTCCCTCATTAGGCCAATCATCGAGTACAATGCCCCATTTGGCATGTACCTCATTAGACATCGCAACAACTGGAGAGGCCACAAAAGTACCTTACAAAGAGGATCCTAGGCCTTAAACACTTGTCCTATATGGACAGACTCAAGAAACTCCAACTATTCTCTGTATCATATCGCCTACTTAGAGGTGATCTCTGTTTGACTTACACTCAGCTCTTTTAGAAATGCTACATCTAAAGAAATCCCAATCCCTCCATACCACACACTCCAGAGACCTCAACCTCATTGCCATAATTAACAGAACATGCTGGAGGGACAGGTTCATAACCCAGAGACTGCCCATGCTATGGAACAGAGTTCCCATACATGTCAAGCAGATCACCTCACTGACCTCCTTCAAGAGAAATCTTGATGAGTAGATGGGAAACAGAAAATTCACCCCAGAGATAACTCCAGGGGCTCTACTCAACTGAGGCACTGGGAACTAAGGTCGGGCGGCACTATGCCAGGTAATCCTATGGCTAGGCTTGTAAAGGCCCCAGAGCCATTAGCCTAGTACATACCTATGAACCTATAAATGTGGGATTGCAAAGCATCAATCACATATGTGAAATATGGCAGAATAAGAAAACCTGGAAATATTGGACTTGGACTCCAAAGCATATGCCCTACTTTATGCCATTAATGTCTGGAAGAACACTAAGTAGAGGGAAAGAGGATGGAAAGAGGTAACTATAAGTAAAACCGTTTTTGTTCTTTACATTATTTTTTCTAAAAGATGGTGTATACTGCATGTTGTAAGGTAAAGCTTTTTCAGTTATTTTTGTGTGTAAAAGGGATACTACAGTAAACAAGTGCCCTTTTTCCTTCTTCTTTCTTTCTTCTTGTTCAGTTTTAAGAAATGTAGGGAGAAGAAAGCCTGGACAAAAAAGCATGATATAAGTTAAACTGATATACTTTTCTTACTTTTGCACAGGGAATTGACTGCATTAAGGTCCTTGGCTTGATGTAATAACAAGTTTTAAGGGGATGCAAGTAAATAAAAAACACTTAATGTAATGAAAATTTTGCCTCTGGCAAATAAATTTTCAAAGTGTAACATGAGAAGCTTGTAGCTGAAGGCAATTGTGCATCTTGTTCTCATGTTTCTATTTTGACAAGATGACAATGGCAATAAAAAACATTATTTTCAGTACCAAAATATAATGTTTTCTTAAAGCATTCAAGTTGTTTAATACATCTGGGAGGGGAATAAAGATAAGACAAAAACATAGAATGCATAGTGTAAGTAGAAGCACAGGCTGTACCACATGTCTTAGCATGTATAACCTTCATTATAGGTCAATTCAAGTTCATGAGTGTAGCTGTTAGTCTGGTACAATTGATCCTATTAGGAGGGTTAAACTTCATTATTTGAAGATGTCCATAATTTTGTGTGTTTGTATTAATTTAAGTGGTTGTGGGTGTGTGTGCCTTTGAGGGTTTTCATTAAAACAAAAAGTCTTGTAATTTGTGACATAAGTTCAAATGAATATGACAAGAAACAACTGCATTAAAGATCAACCTGACAAACATCAGCGTATGCATGTAACACAAAATCTGAAACTAGGCATTTAAAAAAAAAAGATGTTATACATGACAGGTGGGAATGATGTCTTATCATAATGACAGTACTTTCCATTTTATCTTTAAATGCAAATGTTCTCATAGGTAAATACAAAAAAGAAAGAGTTCTGAAGTATATTATGCTACAGGAAACACATTTGGAAAGAACTGAGCATGTGACTTTGATAAAGAAAGGATTTCAGGATGGTTATTCAAGGGAATATCTTGGACAAAGGAAAGAGGATCCTTGTATTAATTGCTAGAGGCGATTCAATAGTGATAGAAAAACTAAAAATCTAACAATGGTTGATTTGTAGTGCTAAGGGGCTACTGTCAAGGGAGGAGGATTACACTGGCATGAATTTATGTTCCACCTAAAACTGCTACAATGGAACTTAAGAAAATTCTATGAGAAATAATCAGCTTTCTTAATACTTTTAGTTAGGGATTGAAATTTGATTTGCAGCAGGCAGGATGTATCCAGGGGCCTATAAGGGAGAATAGAACAAAAGAGGGAAGATTTTTGAAGAAATTTATGAAAATATTTGGTACAGAAAATGTGAATTCAGTAGTAGGAGCTCTGAGAGAATTTAGATATTATTCTCTAAGGTACAGAGACTGAGATGGGTCAGACAGAAATTAAATTTCACAGGAACATGTACATTTAATTGAAAGGTTTTTTTTATATACATCCAATAGCTATTTCAGATCATGCACAAATAATAACTAAAATAAAAATGCAGGGTAATGAAATAAAAATGAGACACTAGTGCTTCCCTTCCTAGCAAATCAAAAGAGATTAATTCAAGGAATCAATAATGGAAATTAGTTGGGACTTATTAGGGAAGACATAAATTTCTTCAGAAAATATGGCTAGGGAGTGAGATAAAATTAAAGTGGAGTTTAAAAGTAGAGTAGAAATAAGAGAAAGAGAATATGGTTAAGAAATAACAAGAATTATTTAGAGGGTCTGACAAATGTTAAAGTATTGCAGAATAGGGGGAATATCACTGAACAAAAAGAGGAACAACTGCAGAGTGCTAAAGAGAAAATAAGGGACTACCTTGATAATATGCATGAGTTTAGAAAGCTTGATGTTAAGCAACTGTTTTTTGATAATAACTCAAGAGCACAAAAGCTTTTAGCACAGCAGTGCAGGCAACATCAAATAGAAAGAGTTGTTGCCAAGCTTAGGAAGTCTATAACAAGGAAAATAGCTAGAGATCCTGTAGCGGGATTAGATACATTTTAAAATTTTATGAAAGTCTGTACAAAACAGAGAAATGTGGAAATCATGAAAAAACACAAATGGAAATGTTTATGAAAGAATTAAAAATGCCAAGGTTAGAGGTAGATGATGCTCAATTACTAACAGTTAGCATAGGAGGAAATGAGATACAAATGGTAATGCATAGCCAATCTACAGGAAAGTCTCTAGGAATAGTTGGCATTCCTGTGGAAGTTTGGAAGCTAGGAGGGAAGAAGGAGATAGAGATATGGAAGGTTTTGTTTAACAGTATTTTAAAAGGAGGAGAAACACCACCACTTGGAAGAAAGCTGTGGTGGCTGTAATACCTATAGGTGGTAAAGATCCATCAGATTCAGCTTCATATAGGCTCATTTCAATTCTAAACCATGTTTATGAAGTATGTATGTCTATAATGGCTAAAATAATGGCAAAGATGATGCCATAACTGGTAGGTATAAATCAATGTAGTTTTGTGGAGGGATGTCAAACATTTGAGAACATTAATAGAATAATTGTGATCCATAGGGAAGCAGAGTTAAGAAAATAACACTGTTTTTGGTGGGTCTTGATGCAGAGAAAGCATTTGGCAGAGTAAGCTGGGATTTTATGAGTAGGGCAATGGAACAATTTGCATCCCTGATAAAGTAATAAGGTTGATTAGGAAACTATATGAGGAGATCACAGGCAAAAATTAAAATGCGCGTGAGGGTTCCTCTCTGATATGTTCTGTTTGACCAGAGGAAACAGGCAGGGGTATCTCCTTTCTACTTGGTTAGATGCATTATATTTAGAACCATTGGCAAAGAAAATAAGGGACTCAGAAACTGAAGGATATAATTGGTATGGTAATCAAGAGAAGTTGGCTTTATTTGAGGTGATATTATTTTGTAACTGATAAAACTAGAAAAGTACATTTCAGTGTTGTGGAACATTCAGAGACAGTTTCAAGTCTTTTCAGGATGCAAAATTAACGAAGCTAAAACAAAGGCAATTGTGAACTATTCAGTTATTAGTTTTATACACAGGTGAGTCATATTTTTATCAAATTTGAGGATAGCAATTAAGAGTTGAATGATTTTATCTGGGAGGGGAAGAGGGCAAGAGTCAAGTGGGATAAGTTGATCCTCCCAATAGAACAAGGTGATTTTGGATTACCCGATTTGAAGGGGCATTTCAGAGCTACACAATTAATGCTTCTATACACAGCACAAGCAGAAAGCTATAATTCAAAGTGGAAAGGGATAATGATGAAATGGGGGAAGCTCAAGAAACAAGGAAAGACTGGGATTCTGGATGCAGATCCTTAAGGAGAATAACAATAACTATATAGCTTATTATATTCATAAAGCAGCTGGAAGAATTCTAAGAACTAAGCCAACAAGGGAGTGGAGAAAGGAGATTCTGCTGATGTAGATGACTGCAATTAGGGTTACAAAGAATAGGCAAGTGGGGACTGGAATTTACTGCATACAACTGGCAAAGTAGCCAAGGTATTGGGAGCAAATAATTAGAGAGGGAAAGGTAATAGAATGGGAAAAGGCCAAGAATTAATTTAGACTGCAGGCTAGAGATTGCCTTACCTATCAAGGATTGATATCAGAGTGTAGGCAAAGAGAAAGGAATAGGGGGATCCTAAGTGAAAGACCAGCACTGGGAGAGGTTTTAGTAGAATCTAGAAAACAAGTTGCTGTTAAAAAAGAGATAATTAGAAGGGCATATAAAATGGGTGTATATCAGTATCTCAAAGAGGCATTTCAGTGAACGCCTCTTCATCAACACATACTGAATGAATGTACCAAACCACAATCGTTCACAACAGCAATGCTTGGCCATCCATTATAGTTTGCCGTTTTCTCCACTGTAGTGCGATCTCGGAGTTGGTATATTTATTTGGGGTGTGGGGGTGTGGTGGGTGAAGCCCCAACTTTGTTTTGTTTGAAGTGGTGTGTTTGTGGTTTGAGGGCAAGCAATTTCTTTCCCAGGGAAAGAAATCGCTGTTCTGAATGATCGCGGTTTAGTGCGTTTGTTCAGTATGTGTCGATGAAGAGGTGTTCGCTGAAACACCTCTTCAAGATTTTAATATAGACCCATATAATATATAACATGATAATTATAGGAATTAATCAGAGGAAGTTAGAAAGGATTGGGAAGAGAGACTGGATAAGCAATTCACAAAGAAACAATGGGAGGGTATATGTATAGGAACCAAATATGCAACAAAGTATAGAAGATGTAGGATCTTTTCTTGGAAGTGTTTGAATAGGTATTTTGTATACCCCAAGCATACTCTAATGAATTTTTCCTCAGGTAGACTACAAGTGTTGGAGGTTTGATGGGAAAGAAAGAGGTACCTGGGAACATATTTTTGGGAGTGTAATGAGTTGGCAGACTTTATAAATTCCCTGCAGATTACTCTGTCAGAAATACTGGGTGAGAAAATTGGTGTAATTAAGGAAATGATGTTTTGAGCTGTGATAGATTTGGAATTGCCTAGACATAGTAAAGCCTTGCTGAGTTTAATTCTGGTGGCTGCCAGAAAAGCAATACTAGAAAATAAAATCAAAGTCTAAACCAACTGTACTAGCAGTAGCAAATATAGTAACAGAGATAAAATAACTGGAAATGGGATCTTTAGAACAGGGTAGTACCAAATAACATAAAAAAATGGGAATTGTGGAAACAATACATGAGGAATAATGTTTTGAAGGGCGAATGAGGTTTATGTGAAGGTAGGAATTGAATGAGCTATATAATGTTTGACAATGACTGTATAGAAGATTATAAGTGAAGTATAAGGTTTGCAACTGGAATTATGTCAATATAGTTTGTTTTAATTCATATAAATGTATGATTACTTATGTCTTAAATGATAATTCAAGAAAGATGTTTCTTGTTTAAAAAAATACCAATGTCTTTCTACCTATAACACAAGTATAGAAAGTTCCATTATGTCCCTTTGGTAGAGAGTACCTGAGGTCATTCACTCCCTCAGGGCTGTTCTTAAGCCAGTTGGATTCTATTTGGCCCAGTAGGGCCCTGCTCCCTCACAGGGCCCCACACTAGGCAATGACAGGATCTTTATGCCTTATATGGCCTAGAGATTTGCCTAAAAGACACAACAGTAAAATGTAGAACATTTTCCTACTGACTTCCTTGCTACTGCAGTAGATACAATTCTTGTTAGTAGAGCGAACATTTTCCATCATGTATTGCATTAGTGACTAGTCCAATATTATTAGTGATTGCAGCTTTACACCTCTTGTCTACTCACACTTTAGCAGTAGTTATATAAGTGCTCAACAAGGTTTTCAACCAAAACAGTCAAATTAATCATGTGTGTGTGTGTGTGTGTGTGTGTGTGTGTGTGTGTGTGTGTGTGTGTGTGTGTGCATGTATGTGTGTATGTATGTACATGTACTGCTCCACTTACTGTCTGAATGGATAATAAAACCAAACGTAATACGATCACTCTGTATGTGTTTTTTTTTCTTCTCTTAATGACATTGGATTTATGGCTGTTTTTTAATGAATACAATCACAATGTATGGTTGCAGAATAGTAAGCATAAAAACATACTGTGATGCGAGGTAACTTCTGATCACACTAAGAATTGTGACAAAGTGTTACAATTTCAACAGTATGGCATATAAATATTTGGCATGATCATAAGCAGTAGCAAAATAATTCCAGAGAAGAGAAATATGAGGTGTGTGTACTGAGTGGCGGGAGATAGAGGTAGATGGAAAAAAATGATTCACTTGGCTGAAAGTGGAAAGACAGCAACAGAAATGGTTTGATTCAAATGAAGTGCAGAGGTGTCACATGTTCAGAGATACATACAGAATCTGAGAGGCAAGCAGAAGCTTAAAAATAGAAAATGTGTGGACTGGACTGTGGAAAGTTTAGGGTGGAAGTATATTATAGAAAGCTGAAGAGACTTTGGGGGTTTTGATTATTCTCCTTACATCCATGTGAGTTTCCTTAAAGGAAAATTCCACCTTCTCCTACAGTTTAACTCAACTCTTAGGTTGCTTTTCTCCCTACAATACAATTCCAGTACTGTGCAGGTACCTGACACCTGTTTGTACTTCATAAAACTTTCATTTCCTCACTTTGGTATAAAAGGAAAGGAAAGACCACCCACTTTTTTTTAAGCCCAGCTTCTCACATAAGTTGCAGAGGAATTTGTCTATACTTGCATGAGATACCACAGACACAGAGAAAGTCAGAGATGTGTGAAGCTGTTTTCCATTGTCTTTATTGCAGAGGAAGAGAACTTAAACTGATTCACAGCTACTTCCAATGTAGCCATGCCTTTCATAGCAAAACAGAGAAATTAGATCACTCAATGGTTTAAAGTCAGTTATGACCTCTTTTGACAAATTTATTTTATTTTATTTATTAACCGGGAAAGTCCGACTTGAAATGAAGCCAATTTTCAGCAGAGGCCTGGGGAGATGTGCTCCACATGCATGTCTTTCTAATGTGGGAGGAAACTGGAGAAAACCCACACGAACGCAGGGAGGACATGCAGACTCCACACAGAAGGCATCCCAACTGAGTATCAAACTGGAGAACTTCTTGCTGTGAGGCTACAATGCTACCGCTGCACCACATTTGCATAAGCAACAAGCAACATCACAGTATTGAAATGTTAAGCTTTAAACTTTAAATGTTTGTTGTTTATAATACTTTTCATTTTAAGATGACTTCAACGGAGTATCAAAGATGTCTGTGACATTTAGAGAAGAGTCCAAAAATATTTTTTTTCTTGTAATTCTTGTAAAGTATCAGCACATTTACCAAAGTGTAGGGGAGGGGCAGTCAATTCATCTCAGACTACAAAAAGATACTTTGAACAAAGGCCTGCAATTTAGCAACTGTTTTTGTTGCAACTGTATAATTCCTAAGTATAGTGTAAAACAAGCCCTGAGACACTCACAAATGAGAGCCACTCAAGAAATAAAAGAAGCAGCCCTGTTACAGACAGTATATAAATGACAGGGACTGACACTAATCCCATTATATGTTAATGGAATGAGAATACTCCACTACTTCCTTATGTTTAGCATGACTCATATAAAACAGACTTGAAATGGATTATGGGAAAGGGAAAGGCTTGAAGAAAAATAAGATCACATTGATACGTCAAGCCCCATTGAGAGCCATTTTGCAGAAAACATATTAAAATTCTATAAGAAGCAGTCACAGTGATTTTGAGATGTTAAAGTAGCTCAAAAACAGAGATAGAGTGAAAAAAATAGATTTTTTTATTTCTATGGTGGAGTTTACCTTTAAGGCATTCTAATTTCCTCCCACCTGCCAAAACATACTGCTTAGTGACTATTCTAAATTATCTCTGAGTGTAATTCTGTCTATAGACCATGTGACATGAGGTATGGCTGGAAAAGATCTGCATGCATTAGTCCACCTACCTAGTTTAATGAATAATTAAATAAGCAATTAATTAATAAACTTTCAGAAATAGTTATGAGGTGTATGGTATGTGAGCTATGCCATATCTCAGGAAAGGCCTGAGACTATTACTGTTAGTATTGTTCAGTATTCTGAGGAAGTTGTTTTATGTGGTTCTGTGGGAACACATTAATTGTAACAAGCTGTGAGAATTAACTGAGGCATTAGATGACACTGAGTATGGAAGGTGAGAACTGGGAACTGTGATGATTCACAAGATTGTACTAGGTTTCATGTTTAAAAATAAGGCTGCATCTCGGTAGCATGGTCTGCTTAGTGGTGTCGGCAGTGCCTCCAAAAAAAAAAGTGCGTACAGTATTTAACTTTCTAATGTAGTTACTTATTTAATTTAAAGTATGTTAACCAGTGTGGATCATTGCTCCACCTAGACCATGTTCAGGCTCAGCACAGTAGAAATGCAAGCAAAGAAACAATAAACTTTAAATAATTAGAGTCAGTGCAGCAGTGGTAATGAAAGAGCAAGCATACAGAGAGGTTTAAGTCAGGATAATATGTAGCATGAATGAACACAAACACAAGTAGATGTGATACAAGAATTCAGTCATTAAAATCTGTAAAGACAATACTTATACACTGAACACAATGATAAGTAGATGTGATAGCAGAATTCAGTCAGTAAAAGCTTTAAAAACAGTACTTGCACACTGTTGTAACATCACATAGTATAATATTACTATAAAGAAAACACAAAAGCAAAATATTTATAGTATGTATTACTGTAGGGCTATGAGCCATGAAGACTAAGGCTGAATTCAAGTAATGAAAGAGGAAGGGAAAGGAGAGAGAGAGAGAGAGAGAGAGAGAGAGAGAGAGGGAAAGAAAAAAACATGCCTGAAGTAGGGGGATTATGCACCTACCTCCTAGCCAGGGTCTATATTAGAAGCACGAAAAGACATAACCGCAAACGCTCACATGAGCGAAAATGCTAGTAATCGAACATGGTATTGTGGGGGGCTGCACCCCCCACACCCCCCGCTAACTATATATTCTAACTCCGAGGTTGCACTACAGTGAGGAAAGGGCAAATATCCCATCTTCACTGTACCACGACCTCACAAACACCCTTTCGATTCCTGGCATTTTTGTTAGTGTGACGTTTGCGGTTATGTCTTTTCGTGCTTCTAATATAGACCCTCCTAGCAAGGATAAGGAAATCTGAGTAGAACTACACTGAGCTTATACCTGGCAGTAATGTCTGTGAATTGGGAACATGTTTACTGATCAGCCAGAACACATTCAACTGATGAAGTGCCATGCAGACTCAAGGCCTCAGCAGCACATCAGACAGGCCCCTTTATTGTGTGACTGAGTGAGTTATATAGACCCCAAGAAAGGAAGTACATGAGATGTTAGTTCTGGGTCTAACAGTTTACTTCTGTTTGTGACAAACTATAAACTAATAAATAAACATATTTCTTTACAATAATGACACATATTTCTGTCATGTAATCTGAAATATCTTAAGTCCAGAAAGCCAGCATGGAAGGGGGGTTGGGGTGATAGGTGTGGAGCATCAGCTGAGAGGCCCCATCAATAAAGTCCAAACTGGGCCTCATAATTGCTAAGGCCAGTCCTGCACTCTCTAATGAGCCACCAGTAGGTTGTAGTCATATTTGTCCAATTTATGAAACCTTGCTTCCCTTGGAACATCATGGAGACTGACACCTCTGAAGCAGGTTATAAGCACTCTGCTCTTACCTAGTCTAGTGAACTGCACAAGGGCAATAATAAAAGATAATTGTGCATCAGATAATGGTCTAGCACTGAATCATGTGATATGGACCTGACTACAGAGGTACCATATAGGTGGCAGTACACTAAACACAGAATGTGTGATAAGAGACTTAGGGACACAGGTGGACAGTGGTCTCACCTTCGATAACCACATCGCCACAACAGTCAGGAAATCCTTCTGTGTAGCACACCTCATCATGAAGGGCTTTTCATCTAGGAAAAAAGGAGGACATTGTCCCACTGTACTTATCCCTCATTAGACCCATTATAGAATACAATGCCCCATTTGGTATGTACCTCTCAAGACATCTGCAACAACTGGAAAGGCCTCAGAAATACCTCACTAAAAGAATCACAGGCCTAAAGCAGATGCCCTACGCTGACTGCCTTAAAAAACTCCAGCTATACTCTGTCGCATATCATCTACTCAGAGGCGATCTCTGCTTAACATACAAGGCCATGTCAAACCCAGGGCTGTTGGACATGCTACACTTAAAGAAATCCCAATTCCTCAGAGCTACACGCTCCAGGGATCTAAACCTTGTCATCACAATAAACAAAACATGCTGGAGGGATAGGTTCCTGACCCAGAGACTCCCCAGACTCTGGAATAGATTGCCCATACATGTCAAGCAGAGTGCCTCTTTGGACCTCTTCAAGAGGAACCTTGACGATTGGATGGGAGAAAGGAAATTCACCCCAGGGATCACGTCAGTCGCCCTGCTAGACAGGGGTCCAGGAAAGTAAATAATGTGGGAAGAAATAGCCAGGGAATTTTTATGGCTAGGCTTGTATAGGCCCTAGGGCTGATAGCCTAGTACCAACCTATGAACCTATGAATCTATGAACCTATAACTAAAATATTTTCCTGAATGGAAAAAGACGTAGTGAGCCTTATGGACTTAGGCCTTCCTGTATCTCTTGCTTGAGCTGTGAGGAGTTGCAGCATATGCAAGTGAAGAAGGAGCAAGTGTTGCATCATGTGCTGCAGGTTGAGATGTTTTAAAATGTGCTGAAGAAGACTTTGGCAACTTTTTCATTACAAAATAAGTCCAAATTTCTGAGTGCAGTAGTTAAGGCAACAAATACACTAAAACTACCACTGCACAATTGGTCCAGATGATCCTAGGCCATAAAGACTCCCAAAATACCACGAAGAAAAATCATGTAAAAACTTTTATTTGTAGTACAAAAGGAATAAGCACTTTCATCCTGATTAACAGGACTTCATCAGATTCAACAATAAAATAGCATTGCAAATGGTTATATAGATGTAAAAATTAGGGAAAATGAAGTGATGTATTAATTAAGAACTCTAACTACTTAAAGAAATAGGTACATTACAACATAAATAACTTGTACCAAAGTAGTATAATAAAAGATCATTTTTCAATGAAAGAAAAGCATATATTAGCAACTGCATGTTAAAATACACATTAAAATACATGTGAAAAGTGTGTTTAAAAAGGTGTGTATTAAAAAATGTATCTAATAAAAAGTGTTGTATAAAGTATTTTCTTATGTTGTATCACTCAGGCTCTAAGTTCTAAGATAGGTTTGATGGGGATGTAATTGTTAATACCTGGGGGGTTACTGGCATTAAGCCTCAACTGCCAGACCACTTCTTTCTCTTCTAAAAAGAGCTTTGTGTTACCACCCCTAGGATTAACAAATACTTTTTCTAGAATAACAAATTTAAAGGTGTGACAAGTTTTATTATTCATCAAGTGTCTATATAAGGGAACAGTAACAATAGAGAATGAACGGGTTGTTGGACCCAAAATTAATTGAGCTAACTCAGGAGAGGATGCTTCTACTAATATTTCACAAGGGAACAGTTTTTTATTAAAGCATCCATTACCCATAAGAGAGCACTCGAGGAGTCACATAAGGAGAGAGAGAATCCAGTGTTTGAACAGCGTGAACGACCCAATAGGGGAGAGGAAGAGCTGGAAACAACACAACCAGGTTTAGTAATCGATATTTCTTCTGTTATTTTATGTGAAGTACACATCATTACTTGCCAAGGGTTTAAATTTCATACCCTCACAGAAAGCAAACATGATATATATACTGAGAGAACTGAAATTGTTTGGAAGGAAACTTACTTTGCACACAATGTTTAAAGGCAATAATGGTTGTTATGATGTTTTTAAAAAAACAAGTACATATGTCCCCCCACCACACTCTACTATAGAGACTTTTTAGAAGTGTATGAAAATGAGATTAGGGAAGCATTTGGTACAGGTACTAAAACTATTTTAACATGTCTCAAATGGAATACCTGGCTTTATATGAATTAAAGGAAATGTCTTGTGTGTTGAAATTAGACCTCCTGATAAAGGTGGGGGAGTTGTAGTATTAGACAGAGATATGTATTTGCAATAAATGCTAGGCCTTTTATATGATAAGAACACATATGTATGTATTTCTAAAAATGCTGTAAAAGGGATTATAAAATCTCATTTTTGGTGTTTGATTTACTTATCACGGGTATAATAACAGAACATTTATTTAATTATTTTACAGTTGATTTTCCATTGGTAGCAAGTATGTATGGCCTACCTAAGATGCATAAACATCCTACTATATAATGCATCCAGTAGTTTCTAGTAGAGGTTGAGCTACAGAACCCCTCTCTATTTTTGTTGAAAAGAATCTACACCCTTTTATAGAGGGTTGTAATACCGTGCTTAGAGACTCTAAGATGTTCTTGCAAGATCTATATTCTAAAACATTGGACTCACAAGGTGATTATATTTTTGTCGCCTTAGACATTGAATCACTGTTTACAGTCATACCAAACATATGGGGCATAGATAATGTAAGGATGTTTTTGACCTAGAAAGGGTGCGAACTCTAGTAAAGTTAGACTAATATGTGCATTATTAGATATTATTTTCGATAATAATGTGTTCACCTTTGATAATGAATTCTTTTTACAAAAAGTTGGCATAGCTATGGGCACACCCTGTGCCCATAGCTACGCCAACCTGGCTCTAACTTACTGGGAAACTAATGAAATTCTAAAGAATAATTGTTATAAAGACTGCATAAAATGGTACATACGTTTTGTGGATGATATTTTTGTGCTATGGAATGACACTGAAGAAAGACTTAAGGAATTTATTACTTATTTACACCAGACTACCAACTTTTTTAAAATTTACTTATAAATACTCAAATCAAGAAATTGACTTTTTAGATGTTAAGGTGAACAAGAATGCACTACAAGGAATTAAAATGAGCATATATAGGAAACCAATGAAAAAGAACAACTTACTACATAATAAGAGCATGCACCCCAATCATGTTAAATGCAATGTACTAAAGAGACAAGTGTACAGGATTATGCACCTACATAATGATGACTTGCAACTGAAATCAGCCCTACTACACTTGAAACATGAGTTTCTAGATAGAGGTTATAAAGAAAAAGTCATAGATATTTGCATAAGCAATGCATGGGAGCAAAGAGTCACTAAATGTAAGTCTTATTATGGTGAATATAGAGAAACTCAGGATGAGAACAATATGATAGTAGAGATGGATGATCATAGTATTAACAACTCCCTTAGAGTCACACTGCCCTATTCTAATGATATATGGACCTTCTGCACCATCATAAAAAGAAACCGGAACATTTTGGGTACAATAGATGAATTGAAAGATGATCTAACAGCCCAACAATGTTTCTCATTTATTAATAACAAATCATTGAAAAGACATTTATGTTATAGAGCTAATAGTGAAAAGAAATGTATACATTCTGACAGGCAGGGCACATATTCTTGTAGAAACTGCCTGGCATGTAGACACATTTTTAGTAGCAGTCACTTTACACATCAGGAATTAGATGTGAGGATAGAATTTAATTTTTATGCGGACTGCACAACAAGAAATACAATTTACTTTAGTTTCTGTACCATATGCCACATGTTTTATATAGGTAAAACAAATTGCAGTTTGAAAGAATACTTGAGCATCTAAGGGATATTAAAAGCAAGAAGTCAGAAAATGCTCTAGCACAACATATCATGGAAAAAGGAAATGAACATGTTTTTAAATTCTTTGTTCTGGAAATTATACATGAGAATATGAGGGGAGGGGACATAAGAAACATCACAGAAGCGAATGAACAAAAATGGATAATGTTTTTAAAGCAGACAAGCTACCTGGTTTGAATAGTAAAATTTCCCTCAAACCTTTCTTAAAAGCACGTGCACTTAAGCACTAAAATGTACTTAGACTTGTGGTTTTAAATGTCATTGTGTTATTATGTGTGTATATATTTTTAATTTTTAATGATTATGTTCTTAAATGTTTTTGATTGGTTAACCAGGATATTTAAACAGCTTTCTATGTTGTACATTTTTTAAAGTCTGATGACGCGGTCAGGTGTACCGCGAAAGCACTCACTTTTTATTTAATTACTTTTTATTAAACTCTTCATATTATCTCACCTTGGATTATTTTTACTGGATTCTGGATTTGAACTGGATTTTTGGACATTTTGACTGCCTGAAGCTGTGAGTGACTGGAGTTTCTGACTTTTTATATTAGCCTACTGAATTATTTTGTTATTATTTATGCATGTTACATATATTATCAAGGATCATACACTTAAAGACAAAAAACATGCAAGAAAACCCAGAATGCCACAGCATGCGTTATATATGTTTTCCCACAAGTTTCTCTGCATCCCTTCTAACATACTGCTGCAAACTATTATCAGTTCAAGCTACTGAAATTTAATCAAGCAGTTCCAGTGTGGAAATTAAAGTAGCAAGGAGTATGGAAGTAAGTGATTAAATAATAAGAGATAGGAAAGCTTCACGTACCAAAAAGTATAATATTAGAAGCAGATTCTTTGGGATATCTTAAAATGAGCCTGTGATTTGTAGCAAGTGATTGCTATGGTTAAACATAAGTACGTAGTTAGTGTGAATAGTGAATAAATACTTAATGGAAATATTGTGATTTTAGAAAGAACAGGGGCTGTGAAGATCTCCAGTGCTAAAAAGGGGATGTATGCCAGTAAAATGCATTTACATGCTATATTAATAAGTGCAGCAATATACCAAGTAAAATGGGTAGAGATGCAATGCTAGTAGGGTGTGTGGTAATGTACAGAAGCAGGATAAATTAAATGCCACAGATGGAAAGGGAGTAATAACACACCACTGAAATTGGTTAAAACCTTTGCCTGCTATCCAAGCTAATATTGCAGGACCTAGAGATCATCAGTTATGCAGGACTAAAACAGATCTTATAGGTTCATAGGTTCATAGGTTTATACTAGGCTATCTGCCCTAAGGCATTTATAAGCCTAGCCCAAATTATTGTGGCTTACGCCACCCCTTATATGAAAAAATACTGTGCCCATTAGTTTGTTGTGCCTCTGTCCAGCAGTGACACAGAGTTGATTCCTGGGGTAAACCTACGATCTCCCATCCACAGGTCTAGATTTCTCTTGAACAGAGTCAGCGAGGTGCTCTGCCTCACATGGACCGGGATTTTATTCCACAGCATAGGGAGTCTCTGAGTGATAAATCTATCCCTCCAGCACGTCCTATTTATGTCCGTGCTAAGGTTTAAGTCGCTTGCTCTAGTGGTTTTGGTGGATTTGGATTTTTGAGGTGGAGCATGTCCATTAATTCCGGGTTGGACATGGCCTTGTATGTCAGGCACATGTCACCTCTGAGCAGACGGTATGCGACTGAATAGAGCTGGAGTTTCTTCAATCTGGCAGCATATGACAGATTTTGGAGTCCCTTTATCCTTTTGGTGAGGAACTTTTGGGGTCTCTCCAATTGCTGCAGATGTCGGGTGAGATACATCCCGAATGGGGCATTGTACTCGATCATTGGTCTGATAAGTGAAGAGTACAGGGGAACAATGACCTCACTAGATCTGGATGTGAATCCCTTCATGATCAGGTGGGCAATGTAGAAGGTCTTTCTAACCACTTTAGCAATGTGAGTGTCAAAAGAAAGGCCACTGTCAACCTGGGTCCCCAGGTCCCTGATAACCTCTTCTGTGCTTAGTGGATTGCCACCTATATGGTAGCTTGGGGTTACCTTGTTTTTCCCGAAGGGTATGACTATACATTTTTGGCGTTTAACTTCAGGCCATGGCTCTGGCACCAGCTATCTGTTTCCGTGAGTCCCTTCTGAAGGATATCCGTGTCCGATGCACTTTCCACTATGGCGCCCAGTTTGCAGTCGTCTGCAAACTTTGTCAGCCAAAGTCCTCCCATGTTGGCCTGTACTTCTGAGAAGTAGATGCCAAACAATAGGGGCCAAGGACCGAGCCCTGTGGGACACCACTTGTGACCGGCTTGGAGTCTGACACAGCGCCAGCAACTCTAACCCTGTGGGTTCTGTCCTTAAGCCAGTTTGCAACCCATCTTGTGACATATGGGTTTACATTTAAGCTGGTAAGTTTTTCTACAATACCCGAGTGGGGTATTGTGTCGAAAGCCTTTGCAAGGTCAAGGTAGGCTGTATGGACTGCCTTTCCCTCATCAATGGCCTTGGTGACTGTTTCGAAGAAGTCAACCAAGTTCAAAAGGCATGATCTTCCCTTGACAAAGCCAAACTGGGTCGGGTCCAATGTCTGCAAGTCCCCTATATCTTTGTTTATGAGCTCCATTATGATCCTCTCCATAGCTTTGCAGACTAGACTTGTTAAGCTTATGGGGCGGTAATTACCAGGGTCCGTAGAGGCACCGCCTTTGTGGAGTGGGACCACAGTTGCCGTACGCCACTCCTTGGGCACGTATCCTGTGGAAAGGCTGAGATTAAACAGCTGCCTTATGTGCAGGTTTAATTCCTCATTTAGCTCGTGTAGCACACAGCCGGGACACCATCCGGTCCCATTGATGCTGTGTTTTTAGCTTTAGAGAGAGCAGCTTTCACCTGCGCATTTGAGATGTCCGGGAGGCTACACTCGGCTGGGATAGTTATCTCTCCTTTAGGGGAGGGGGGTGAAGTTTGCACTGAACCTGTCTGCCAGTATGTTGGCAATGTCTGTGGGTTCAGTGATTTTTGTATCATTTTGGACTAATTCTGAGCATATCTGGGAGTTTCCACCCAGGTTCCTAACATAGCTGAAAAAGGCCTTATGATTGTCCTTTGAATCCATGGCAATTTTTCTCTCAAAATTGGCCTTAGTTGATTTTATGAGTGCTCGTATTTTTTACTAATAATGATCAGGGTGACTTCCCTTTTATGGATTTTGTTCTATCATGTAATAGCTTTCTCCTCTTATTGTAAAGTTTGTTAATGGCTGGGGTCCACCAGACTGGACGTTGCCCTTTGTGGAAAGAGTCTTGGTTTTATTTGGGATTGCCTGATCCATGCAGTCCTGGAGGTGTTCATAGAAGGCATTTGTAAGGGCTTCCGCAGCTTGGGTTGTGGTTTCCTCTGGCTCAGGGGCCTTGAAGGATACCACACCAGTCTTGAGTAGTGTGAAGTTTGCTTTAGAGAAGTTCTTCACTATGGTCTTTTGCTTGGGGTGGGGGGATGTGGATTTCCAGTGAGATTAGTTTATGATCAGATCTCACCAATGAGGGATATACTTCGGTGTGGAGCATTTTGTCCCCATGTTTGTGACAATGAGATCTAGTATATTTTCTCCTCTCGTGGGAACAGTGACTAGCTGTTCCATGGCATTTGAATTTATGAACTCCAGGAACCGTTGGGCTAGAAAGTTAGGGCTTGAGTAATGTTCCCAGTCTATATTCGGGTAGTTGAAGTCACCCAATATGATGGTGTTTGGAGATACATTTATACCCTCCAGTGTCTTCAGGAAGGCTGTGTGGGGTTCCTGAGTTTGAGAGGGTGGCCTGTAGCATGCTACAATTTGTAGAGCAGTTTTGCCTATGGTTAGTTGCACCTGGATGGTTTCCGAGCTTAGATGCGTTGCCACCAACCTGGAGGTGTGAGTATCCTTTATGAATATGGATACACCCCTCCTTTTGTGGTGTGGTCCGGGTTTTGGGGCGGAACGCATGATATGAGGTAAAACCTAATAGTGCCGGGTGCTCTCAGGAGCCTTGAACCAGGTTTCAGTTACAGCACAGACATCGATGTTCTCCATACTGAGAAGGGCCTCGAGTGCGTGCATTTTGAGATTTAGACTTCTGGCATTGAGCAGCATTACCCTCAGTTTCTTCCCATTTTTGTTTTCTAGGGTGGTAGGTTTAGAATTTGAGCCTTGCCTAAAAAAGGCACTATGGGGTGGCAAGAGCCTTAGCCAATATCCGGAATCCCAGGGTGACAGGTGCAAGCCGTCCCTTGCGAAGCAGCGTGGCTTGTCAAGCATGTCATCCCAGGCAGACAGACACTGGATCCCCTTTGAATGACACCAGACATTAAGCCAATTGTTAAAGCTGATCATCTTGTCTCTATATTGTGGCATCATTCTTGGTGAAGGAAGGATACTGCTCAGGGTTAGGGTCATACCTGCCTGGGCTACATAATCAGAGAGCTCCTCTATGTCTCTTTTCATGTAGTCCAGGGAGGTACGTCTCAGGTCGTTCACACCAGCATGGACAATGACTGTGTCATATTTGTACTTGCCATGGAGTGACCCGAGTGCTTGTGTTATGTGGCGGGTTTTAGCGCCCGATAGGCAGCTTACTGTGACCCTCTCCTTGTTCAGCCTGGTGAGTGGGACGTCAGTGTGTCTGACTATGGAGTCACCTATGACAAGTATGTTTGGTGTTGTATTTGGCCTTAAGGGCTGTGACTGCTTTGCACACTGCTTTTGTGGTTTATGTGTTGCTTGTGGGGTGTCTTGAGGTAGCAGTTGTTTGGGTGTCTGCTTTGGAGGCCTCTGCTGTTTAGGTAAATTTTTACTCAGAGCCTCCGAGTATGTCTTTGTGTGTTTATGTGTTTGATTCAGTGGAGTGGTAGCATTATGTGAGGCTGGTTTTGTGGTGTGTGTAGTTGCCTTCTCCTCCTGTCTGGTCTTGCCAGTCCTGAGTTGAGAGAGCTCAGCCTCCAGTTTGGCTAAATAGCTGCATCTCTCAAGTATTTGTGTTATGTGGGAGGAGGAGAGGGTTGTCTGTGTACATGAGGCAGTTATAACATTGCCTCAAGATTCCCAGATTCACCAGCTGGACCGAGAGGAGATTGACTACTGACCTTTGGACATGCTAGAATAATATTGGGAAATCCTTAATTGAAAACAAGGGCCAGTGGGGAGTGAGGGTGTAGTGCTTTTTAATTTTTAGCGCTGACTTATATAATTGCTTTAGTGAGCAAGTGCCAGGTAACTTGAGTGCAATGTGTTACAAGTAACTAAATGCAAAAACGACAAACAGTAACTTTCTTTCAAGTGAAACAAGGAAATAAGTACAGTAAGCAATGCAGATATCACTAGTGATCCACAGAAGCGCTGAGAAGTTGCGTATTAGGTGGAATTAGCTTCCAGGGAAATAACAAGCAAACAAACAACAAGCATATAAACAAAGCTAGATTCAGTAGGCCTGGATCTAGTCTATGCTAGAGCAAACAAGGTGAACCAATTTCAGTAAGATACAGTTCAAATATTCAGGCACTATAAACCTTCAACCAGAAAATTCCCAGCTCAGAAGGGCAGAGTCCAGCCTCTTCTCCCACAAGAGTGCAGACCACGAACCTTCTTAATGTAAAATAACTGGCCTGAAGCCCAAGTGCCTAATCCAGAACTAATACACTTGGACACTGGGCTCTTAATCAGCAGTTCCCAACTTAGAAGGATGAAAGCTACCTGTCCTGCCACCACAGTGCTTGCCACAAACCTTCCTAATGTAAAACAACTGTTCTGAAGCCCAAGTGCTTAATCCAAAAGACTTGAATGATAGCTACACTTTAATCAAGTTACAACCAAGCAGTAATAAATACCATTGAATACTTTAGAGAATGTCTGGATTAGTGCTCAAGTTACACAAACAAAGCTAGATCCAGCAGGCCCGAATCCAGTCTATGCCACAGCAAACAAGGCACCAACTTCAGTAAGGAACAGTTCAGATATGCATGCACTATAAGCCTTTAACCAGAAATTCCCAGCTCAGAAGGGCAGAGTCCAGCCTCTCCTCCCACAAGAGTGCAGACCACGAACCCTCTTAATGTAAAATAACTGGCTTGAAAGCCCAAGTGCTTAAACCAGAATTAATACACTTTTAGAATAACAGACACTGAGCCCTCAATCAGCAGTTCTCAACCTAGAAGGATGTAAGCTACCTGTTCTGCCACAACAGTGCAGACCACAAACCCTCTCAGTGCAAAACAACTAACTGGTCCGAAGCCCAAGTGTTTAAACCAAAAGGCTTAGAATGAGTTACACCAAGCAGTAATAAATACAATTGAGTATTTTAAGATGATGCAAAAGTAAAAAGAAGTAGGTAAAAACACAAGTGCAGTAAAAGCAGATGAAATTTTTTTTTTTTTTTTTTTTTTTTTTCTGAACAAGTGCTGAGATCAAAGAAACAGATTTGAGTGCTGAAACTAGAAAACTGGCTAGTTATAAGAAATAAACAAGCTAGAAGGCTTCCCTCAAACACAGAAGGGCTTGGGGGCTCAGAAGCCTACAAATAGTCTGTACCACTTAACAAGAAAGGCAGGAAATAAGCTTAATTTTTTTTTTTTTTTTTTCTATTTCCCAGATGCTCTCTTTGTACACAGTAGGAGTGCCTGAAATCAGAATATGATCTCACTGCGCTCAGCTGAGTGAGCAAATGAGATGGGCCCAGAGGCAGGCTGAGGGGCGGGCAGTTTCAATGCCACCAAGATTAACACCAAAACAAAAACAGGGCGGGTGGGTGGGACTAACTGAAGAGCAGAATAACTTCAGATAAAAATTCCTTCAACACCCCTTCATACACAGTTTAAATCAATTTAAATACTGTATTTTTTAAAAAAAAAAGTGCAGAAAAAGGTACTTAAATTCTCTTATACGTCCAGTTGAATATAACCAAGTTTTTAGCTGGCCAAGCTGAAGTTTTAAAGCAGGAATTATTTCACATGCACCAGTTTAAATATGCAAGGACAGGAAGTCAAAGAATGTGGCTACCCCCACACCTGTAATTACTAGCAAATAACAAAATTCAGCCAACACTAGCTTTAGTTCAAGTTACTGAAGAGCAGAATAACTTCAGATAAAAATTCCTTCAACACCCCTTCATACACAGTTTAAATCAATTTAAATACTGTATTTTTAAAAAAAAGTGCAGAAAAAGGTACTTAAATTCTCTTATACGTCCAGTTGAATATAACCAAGTTTTTAGCTGGCCAAGCTGAAGTTTTAAAGCAGGAATTATTTCACATGCACCAGTTTAAATATGCAAGGACAGGAAGTCAAAGAATGTGGCTACCCCCACACCTGTAATTACTAGCAAATAACAAAATTCAGCCAACACTAGCTTTAGTTCAAGTTACTGAAGAGCAGAATAACTTCAGATAAAAATTCCTTCAACACCCCTTCATACACAGTTTAAATCAATTTAAATACTGTATTTTTTTTTTAAAAAGTGCAGAAAAAGGTACTTAAATTCTCTTATACGTCCAGTTGAATATAACCAAGTTTTTAGCTGGCCAAGCTGAAGTTTTAAAGCAGGAATTATTTCACATGCACCAGTTTAAATATGCAAGGACAGGAAGTCAAAGAATGTGGCTACCCCCACACCTGTAATTACTAGCAAATAACAACATTCAGCCAACACTAGCTTTAGTTCAAGTTACTGAAGAGCAGAATAACTTCAGATAAAAATTCCTTCAACACCCCTTCATACACAGTTTAAATCAATTTAAATACTGTATTTTTAAAAAAAAAAGTGCAGAAAAAGGTACTTAAATTCTCTTATACGTCCAGTTGAATATAACCAAGTTTTTAGCTGGCCAAGCTGAAGTTTTAAAGCAGGAATTATTTCACATGCACCAGTTTAAATATGCAAGGACAGGAAGTCAAAGAATGTGGCTACCCCCACACCTGTAATTACTAGCAAATAACAAAATTCAGCCAACACTAGCTTTAGTTCAAGTTACTGAAGAGCAGAATAACTTCAGATAAAAATTCCTTCAACACCCCTTCATACACAGTTTAAATCAATTTAAATACTGTATTTTTAAAAAAAGTGCAGAAAAAGGTACTTAAATTCTCTTATACGTCCAGTTGAATATAACCAAGTTTTAGCTGGCCAAGCTGAAGTTTTAAAGCAGGAATTATTTCACATGCACCAGTTTAAATATGCAAGGACAGGAAGTCAAAGAATGTGGCTACCCCACACCTGTAATTACTAGCAAATAACAAAATTCAGCCAACACTAGCTTTAGTTCAAGTTACTGAAGAGCAGAATAACTTCAGATAAAAATTCCTTCAACACCCCTTCATACACAGTTTAAATCAATTTAAATACTGTATTTTTAAAAAAAGTGCAGAAAAAGGTACTTAAATTCTCTTATACGTCCAGTTGAATATAACCAAGTTTTTAGCTGGCCAAGCTGAAGTTTTAAAGCAGGAATTATTTCACATGCACCAGTTTAAATATGCAAGGACAGGAAGTCAAAGAATGTGGCTACCCCCACACCTGTAATTACTAGCAAATAACAAAATTCAGCCAACACTAGCTTTAGTTCAAGTTACTGAAGAGCAGAATAACTTCAGATAAAAATTCCTTCAACACCCCTTCATACACAGTTTAAATCAATTTAAATACTGTATTTTTTAAAAAAAAAGTGCAGAAAAAGGTACTTAAATTCTCTTATATGTCCAGTTGAATATAACCAAGTTTTTAGCTGGCCAAGCTGAAGTTGGGTCATATCATCTGGAAAGCAGAAACAAAGATCGGAAACCACCCTTTGAAACTGGCATAGACTAAGGAGCATCAACTCAAACAGCAATTGTAGCAGTGATCGTGAATGGAACCTCCACACTTAAGGGCCTTTGCTGCAAAATCTTCTAAGGGAAATTAACCCTTGCCAACAATAAGGCACAAGGATATTAATATTAAACAGTTGTGCAGCAGATAATGGTGTATCACTGAATTATGTTATATGGACTCTCGCATGCTGGAAAAATAGGTACTGGGGATGTAACAGTAACCTTTGATAAAGTAGTAATGGAATAGCAACAGGAGATGTAAGGACTTTCACTGTCAGAACTTGCATAGACACTTAGCACAGGTCACAGGCACCTGAGGTTAAGGGCACATCAGTGTGCAAGTCACTGAGTAGTACAAATTTCCAAAGATAAAAGCAAAACACAGGCCCAGCACAATGAAACAAAAAGGAAACAAGAAGATAGTAAAGAACATGGAAGCATCACAAGTCAAAGGAAAGAAAATGCAATATAGCAGGAAAGCACAAAGTGAAGTCACAGCAACAAGAAAGTAATACATCAGAGGAGATTTTGGTTTGGAAGAACTATGTTTTGTAGTTTAAAACTGAAACATGCTTTTAACTACAAGCATATTCTTCAATGAATCAATATGTTCTCTACATATACTTCCATAAAGTGAAATTTAAAAACTGTTCCATTTCAGGTCTTGGCCTGTCTTTATGTTCATATTAATCAGCATCATCATCACTAACCCCTTTTTCCCCATTTTCTACATTGGGTCAGGGTGTTGCATCAACTTTCACCAGCTCTTTTGATTCAATACCACGCTTCTACCTTCTTCAATGGTCATGCCTGACTGTTGCAGGTCTTCTCTCATGCAACCTAGCAATCCTTTTGCTGGATGTCCACATTTTTTCTTGCCTTCCTCCTGTCTCTCCCAAATCTTTACCACCAGATTGTCTTCTGCTTTCTTTCACATGTGCCAAACATACCACAATATATTCTCTTTGGCCTCTTTTGCGAGTGCAGCTACTTTGGCTTCTATTCTGATATCCTCATTTCTTCATCTGTTCCACAGTGGGCATCATACAATGTTTCATGCACTTCATTTTCCACACCTCCAGCTTCATCAACTGCTCTGCCTTCACTATCCAGGTTACTGTACCATACAGCAGCGTTGGTCATGCTACTGTTTTGTACAGCTTACATGTCAGCTTCTTTAGCATTGTATTGTTTTGCGCATTCACACACACACACACACACACACACACACGCACACACACACACACACACACACACACACACACACACACACACACACACACACACACACGCGCACACACACACACACACACACACACACACACACACACACACACACACACACACACACACACACACACACAAACACCATCCCTGACACTCTGTGCCAATTGGCTGGAGCCCTGCTGACTCAAGTTTTGACCTCCTCATTTAGAGTTCTGTTCTCCTCCATCAGCCATCCCAGATTCTTGAAGCTGCTAAGATGATCCAATAATTAACCTTCTGTCTCAGTTTTCATCTTCTTCTACTATGACAACTGTCTTGTCTGGGCATCTCTTGTGCCAACACCTTTGCATTCCTTTCCCTATCCTTTCCTGAAGTTCTTGTTCAGAGTCTGCCCGTAATGCTACATTGATACAGTAACTTTGATGATCTGTCCTCTTTGACCTATTTGCTAATGTAGTCCATCCCCAGTACGTGCAGTAGGAGGGTCAGAACTGAACCCTGGTGCACACCACCTTCAGGTAGATACCCCTCTGTGAGTCTGAACACTGTTCATACTTGAATCATTGGGTCCTTGTATATAGTCTTCACTAATTCTATCAATGTTTTTTTTTACTTCAACCATCACAGAACTGTCCAAATCAGCTTTCTTGAAACATTGTCATAGGCTTTCTCCAATTGTAGGAATGCCCAGTTGGACTATTTCCTCATCTCTAGCTTCTTCTCAACTATCTGTCTCACTGCAAACACTGGGTCAATTAAGTTGCATCTTTATCTGACTCCAAACTGCTCATCTGCATATTCATTTATTAATTACCCTCTCCAGTACTTTCATCCAATTTGACAGGATTTTGATACAGTTATACTGCTCACAGTTTTGAATGACCATTTTGTTTTTTTACACTGGCACTTGAATGTTTATTCTCTAGTCATCTGTGATATGCCTTTCCCTCCATACTGCAATGAATACCTGGAGACATTTCTCCCCTAACTCACCCAATATATGTATCATATTTGCTGTGGCCTCATCTGAGCTTGCTGCTTTCCTTGACTTCATTTTACTTACTGCTGTTCTTATATCTTTTTTTATGGTGGATATCTTCTCTTCTTTCATTGTAGGCTTTGTCTGGAACACTACAGCTTCTGTAGGTTTTTTTTCATTCAGAAGATGCTGGAAGTACTCCTTCTAGCTGCCTTTTATGACCTGTGAACTGGTGAGCAGGTTGATGTTGCCAAAAACACGGTAGTCGCAAACAAACAATTTTAATGAAGCTTTCGGGTCTACACCCTTCATCAGCACATAAAATCACCTTGCATAAGTTGCATTTAAATAGAGGAAGCACTGAAAAACACATGATCAAGCCAGCCAACCAGATACAAACCAAAATTAATTATGCAAATAATTTAAAATGCATCACACCCAAAACTCTTAAAGAAGTTTTACTTATATTAATAAAAAACAATTTTATATAGATTAAATATAGTTACATATAGATAAATCATTCATATCAAATAAGAACTTTTTTTTAAAAAAACTTTAAAAACTTTTTAAAAAAGTAGCAGCTCAAGGTTAGCATCATAAATTCTCCCTCTGACGCTTAATCAAAACTGGTTTGAGACTTACTGCTCCATTCAAGCCAGGCCAATTATCAGGTTGATGTTAGCATCTCTTATGAACAGTGTCTAACTGCCTTCTTTATCTTTCTGCCTTTGCCTTGCAATCTGATATATTTTCTCTGTGCCATCTACTGAGTCACTTTCCAAAAGCCGGTAGAGTGCCTCTGATGCCTTGTTCTTTGCTATTGTAACTGTCTTGTTCTCTTTATCAGCTGAGCAGTATTCCTTTTTATATCCCTATCTCTGTCTCTAGCGCTATCTTGAGAGACAGATACATGCATACACATATAAACCATGTATAAAGAAAATTATAAGAATAAACCATAAATTGGTATTCTTTCTTAGTCTGATCCATCTTTTCTTATCCTCACTTTTTTTGTAAACTCCTTCTTTTTTGATAACTTCCTGGACTTTTGTATTCCACCACAAGCCTTTCTTATGTATCTTATTTCCATGCCTGGCTCAGTCACATATCTGTTCTGTAGTCCTCACACATGCTGTTCATAGGTATGTACTAGAATAGTGACCATTGGGTCCTTTTTAAGCCTAGCTATGCATCCCAAAACTCTGACAAGTTCTGGTACCCTTCATAAGTGTAAGTAGAGGCTTGGGAGATGACTCATTTATAAGCAGGGTCCTGGGAGATGAACCATTGACAGACTGCCTATGTCCATTAGAGACATAGGTATCAAACCAGGGATGAATTTCCTGTTCCCTATCTAATTGTCTAAGTTACACTTGAATTGGATTAGGGAGGAAATCTGCTTCACATGGATGGGAAGCCTGTTCCAGAGAAGGGGTAATCTCTGGGATACAGATCTGTCTCCCCAGCAGGTCCTATTTGTATCACAGGCAAGATTTAAGTATTTAGAACAGGTAATTCTGGTGATTTTTTTGTGGATATGTAGGAGGTCCATCAGAGTGGGATCTGACAATGCCTTGTATGCCAGGCATAGATCTCTCCTAACAGCCTGTAGGAGATAGAATACAGGGATAGGGCTGTGAGGCATTCTGGACAGGATATGTTATTTATGCCCAGTATTCTTTTAGTGAGGAACCTCTGGGGGTGTTCCAGTTGTTGGATGTGCCTGGTTGGGCATTGTACTCAATGACAGGTCTGATGAATGTGGAATAAAGTGAAACGATGACCTCCTTGGACCTAGATGCCAAACCTTTGTTTATAAGTTGCACAACACAGAATGATTCCATCACTACTGTAGACATGAGATGATCAAAGGCTAGATTGCTAGACTTAGATTAGTTTAACATTTTGGCAATTACATAACTAATTTACAATTACTTACCTATACTAATCCAGTGTAATTACAATTAAAACTCAAAGTGACATACACACCTCCTGCCCACCCATGAATATTCATGCTATAAACATAGCTCAATACATTTAGTCTTCTGTGTTTGGAAGCAATTTTTAAAAACATTTTATTTGTAAACTGATGTGAAATTACCTTTCTAAAACAAAAACAAAAAGTCGTTTTGTACCTTTAGACATGATTACTAAGCAATATGAAGGGAATTTTAATATCAAGAGGTTAATTATATATTTTATAATCAAGATCAAAGTTTCTAATGTTCTCAAAATTTCTGTAGTAGGTAAGGCATTAAAATTAGGTGGAGTTAATTAATTCAAAATACTTGTTTATTTGGCACCAAAATATTTACTGATAGCAAATCTATTTCAAATTCCACATTTCTGATGAGACATTAAACTGATGTTGCACAAGAATGTGGGATGTAAAAGATCCTACATAGTTGACCAAGAAGATTAAAGAAATGTCCCTGTAGCTCTGGCCAAATTTCCCCTAACAAGTGGAAATACCACCTGGTTTCTCCCATCAAAAGTGGCTATACCTAGTGAGATTAACTCAATCAACAAAAGATAACTAAATAAATAAAATAAATAAATGAGTCAGTATCAAAGTTTGTTATAAATCAGATCATAATGTCCTTCTTTTTAAATTAAAAACAAATACAAGAAAACTACCCATATGTTGGATGATTTCACTATATATTACACAATTTAATTGCTTTAAGCATTGCTTCTTTGATGAAATACATTTTTTGTGTGTGTGTGTGTGTGTGTGTGTGTGTGTGTGTGTGTGTGTATATATATGTATATATATATCTATATATATATATATATATATATATATATATATATATATATATATATATATATATATATATATATATATATATATATATATATATATATATATATATATATATATATATATATATATATATGTGTGTGTGTGTGTGTGTGTATATATATATTTTTATATATATATGTATGTGTGTGTGTGTGTGTGTGTGTGTGTGTGTGTGCGTTGTCTATACAAACACACACACACACACACACATATATATATATATATGTGTGTGTGTGTGTGTGTGTGTGTGTGTGTGTGTGTGTGTGCGCGCGCGCGTATGGATCTACTTCAAATGAACAAAAGACCACTTACCCAAAAATGACATTGCCCAGATGAGATCATTGAAACCTTAGTTGAATGAAGGACCATGTTGTCAAAATGTTTCCCATGGTAAGTACTTGTACAAAATACCAGGAGGAAACACAGACATCAGGAACTGCTTCAGCAATTGGCGCAGAGTGGTGACAGTGCTGACAGTCCACTGGCTGAGGACTCAATTCTCGTTATCACCCAGCTTGACGTAGATGCGTCCTCCATTTCCCCACTCTTATCCTAACCATGGTGTTCAACCACCTCTTTTGTCTTTTACCATCTCTGTATCTCGTCTTGTATGTCCTGTCAGTCTGCGTCCTCACCTACTCAACTTACCTTACTCAGACATACCTACGTTCCTCCCCCAACATTCCTCTCTCTCTCAAAAAAAAAAAAAAAAAAAAAAGAGCACCTGTCCCACAAAAAAATATTTGTCCCATACATAGCTTTTCATTTCGCACACATGTATTCTTCACACACTCGATTGAAGAAAACTAAAGAAAGGGAAAAGCAAATGCCATGCTGCCATACAATCATAAGTGCAGAATATCATGGCGAGATCTGTGATGTGGACCGTTTGGACTGGAAATTCCAGTTAGGGATATGGTAGAAAGTAATAATACACATTACAGTTTCTTACTTCACAACCCTCACATGAGATAAAGTTCTGACATATTGATGCTATCAACAGTCGAACTTTCCCAGAACAATATAAGTCAAAGGTACAATGAGCAGTTAAACACCACAAATGGAAGAAAGCAATGCAGTAAGTTAACTATGCATCCTGAGCATCAGACACCAAGCTTTTGTCTCCCTGAATCCAAAACATAGAATCAGGGATATGACACAGTTATCATCACTTGAACAGGGTGTTGTGTGGTGGTCATTACAGAAAGACGTTAAAAGGGATGATATGCATTGCGGTTTCTTAATTCACAACCCTTACAACAGCATTCATTACAAAGTTCTGACATTTGAAAGCTCTCAACTCTCTACATTTCCAAGGCCAATATAAGCCACAGGTACAATAAACAGTTCTCCAACACAAATGCAGATATAGTAAGTGCTAAGTTAGCTATGCAACCTGAGCATCAGACACAGATTTTGTATCCCTGAATCAGAAACGTAGAACATAGGGATATGATGCAGTTATCATCACTTGCACAGGGTGTTGTGTGGGGGGCAGGAAGACTAGGCTGACACAAAAGGACTGTGAGTGTGTGTGAGTAAGAAGGAAGCCATTTGGACAAAACAACAGATGGGTAGAGAGAGAAAATAAATAACTGGTGTGTGTGTGTGTGTGTGTGTGTGTGTGTGTGTGTGTGTGTGTGTGTGTGTGTGTGTGTGTGTGTGTGTGTGTGTGTCTGTAGGGGGTTCTCCAGGTGAAATTAATGTATTGTGTGTGCACGAACACTGACAAGATGATTGATAGTTCTACATTTTGTTGTGTTGGACAGGTGTGAGCTGTGCATGGTAAAGGTGTCAGTTCATTGTTGTTGTCCCCAACCACAAGAATTGGCTCTGCCAGGAGTTGCACAGGCACTTTGACATCCAGGACTATCCTCAGATGCAGTACCTGAACATGGCTGCTGTCTGCTGGAAAGGAGCATGACCCCATGGTCTGCCACCTCTGTTTGTGGACAGCACAGTCACTGATGTAGCAGTGGAAGTACTGCCACTTTGGGAGCATGATCGGTACAGCCACATTGGCTGACAGTAGATGATGTGGCTGACCTATGCCCACGAGGATGTCATTCCCTTCCCAGCAGGCATTTCCTCACAGACACATACATCACTGATGTAGCAGTGGAAGTACTGCCACTTTGGGAGCATGATCAGTACAGCCACATTGGCTGACATTAGATGATGTGGCTGACCTATGCCCACAAGGATGCCATTCCCTTCCCAGCAGGCATTTCATCACAGACACATACATCACTGATGTAGCAGTGGAAGTACTGTCACTTTGGGAGCATGATCGGTACAGCCACATTGGCTGACAGTAGATGATGTGGCTGATCTATGCCCACAAGGATGCCATTCCCTTCCCAGCAGACATTTCATCACAGATACTGCTCGTTCCATGACAGACACCCCTCATTCCAATGTGTCATTCATCTGATCTAGTGAATCGACAACACAGTGGAGGCAGTCACACATGTCAGACTGTGCCACATCCACAATTCTGAGCATTTGTTTGGAGCACCTATGACAACATGCCTGTGCCTCCAATGTGCCTTAAGCATATGTTGAGTGGCACAAGAAGTGACCCCTGCACCAAGTGGAAGTGGGAGAGCAGGCCCCCTCCAAGCATCCATATAAATCCTCCTATTTGTCACCTCACCTACACTTTGGCTAAACCCAGACTCCACAGGCACTGAAGCTGCAGTAGCCACACTTCCCTGATCAATGTCCTTGCCCTCCACCTGTCCAAGATATGTGGGCTCAGTAGACTGGGTAGGTGTAAGCATACTGGCTGGTGTCCACTGTTAATGCAGGGGATGGCTGTATGTCATCCTCTGTGTCAGATTCAACTTCTGCACTCTCCAACCGTGCCTAAGCTTGGCCAACATCATCATCAGACTCTGGTGCTACACTGATATCAGGTGACACAGGACCCACAGTACCACTGTGAGAATCACCTGTGTTAAAAAAAGACACACAGGAATACATTAATACTGGCACAACTATAGTGCAATATATGTTAACAAAGTAACAATGCTGCCACTATTACAGACAGTCCAGCAATACACACAGCATGCTTGAGCTCAAACTCACACACTACAATATTTGATTAAATTGATCAGCAGTACTGACATCAAACTATTTGGCTTACCAATTGCAGAAGGCAAGCTTTCCCAGAGGCCTGATGATCCTGATGGAAGGTAAGCAAGAGGTAAGGACAAGAACATTAAAATCAGCTGTAACATAGGGGTAATATATTTGTCCCTTAATAGTTGGAATAAACAAGCATTTAAACAAAAACTTGTCTGACAGCTCCAAGCTAAGCTTATAACATTAGCAGTCTTCAATCCCCCCAACCAAATTAACACATGTGACACAGAATTAACTTTTTCATTTAAATTTACTAAATGTACAACAGCATTCAGCAGTTCAGGTAACAAGGCCTACCTGGAAGCTCCTCTTGGGATGTGGTTGGTATGTCTGACATGCTGACCCCCACATCCAGCACATGCATGCTGACCCCGACATCCAGTACATGGTGGATTTCAGTTTCCTGTGAGCTTTGTGTGGTCCTTAAGTCAGCTAGCAATTGCTCATGAGGGTCAGTGGTGGTTCCCTAGCAGGGTCTCCACCTGTACTCAAGATGTCACAGCCTAATGCAGCTTCTCCCCTTCTTGCAGTGGTGATGATATCAGTGGCCATGTGGTGCACCTGTTCATAGGTTCTGCCATGGCCACACATGGAATTCACATCGGCAACTATTTGTTGCCATAGTATGAACCTACGGCCTATATCTTGCCTTCCCCTTTGCAGGAGGAAGGCACCATGTTGCTGTAAACCATCAATTATTATATTGTTTTTAGCATTGTAAAGGGTCTTAGACATGGATTCACACATCTCGATGCCATGATTATAGATGGCATAAAAGAAAACAGATGTATAATATACATAAGTATCACATAACTAGAAACTATTGTTTACATATACAACAGAAAAGGTAGCCAGTTAGTGTTACCTACTGGTGAAACATAATACAGTCTAGAGATGTGAAATACTAATAACAGGTAGGATGCAAAACAAGGAGAGTAACAAGAGCAAGAAATCCTTGTTATAGTGCCATAACAGTAACTCACCTTAGCCCCCCCCTCCCTGATAAAAGAACAAGCAAATGTCTATTTTGGCTAACAAAATATCTTTGAAATGCTACAAGTACTGTCAAAGGAACTGTCCCTGAAACATTTCTACATATTTCTCACTCAGCAGTCATTTCCATTTATTTTAATATATTGCCAGTCATGTCTAACTCTGAAATGGCTGTACAAACTTGGCCATGACATCAGTACACTTCTATGTAATGCATACAGATAACAGTGTAAAAGCCTGTGCTTCACATTATTGTTAAATACATTCCAGCATATACATTATGTAGGTGACAAAATGGAACCATACCTTGTGAGAATGAGTACTGCTCTGGAGAGATATTGTGCAGAAAATGATTGTTCTCAATGTTCCAAACATATAGACCTAACATCAGCTTGCCTAGCTACAGGGTTGCCTTTTTATATGTTATACGTTATTAGTGGATTGCAGCTGTGAGTGATTACTGCTTGGCAGGGGGAAATCACAACAACACTGCAGGCTGCCTTACTTCCACTAGGTGTGTCAGCTGAGATCTAGAAAGCACTACATGTAAAGTTGGAAGTGTAAGTACACAGAACACAATCACAGCTTATGTCCCTTAGCATCCAAGCTGCCCTTCATTTCTTGACAGCTGCATATTATATGATTTTCAATTCATATCTTCACACATTTTAATGACAATGATATAGAATGGGTTACACAGTGCATTTCACACAGTACTGTGGCACAGTCTGCCATGTATGACTGGCTCCACCATGTTGGCTATTCACAATATTGGATGAATAAGACATGGAAATGAGGAATGTCTCTGAGGGGACCGAGGGGTGTCTGTTATGGAAAGGGCAATGTCTGTGATGGAATGTCTGCTGGGAGGAGAACAGCATCCTCATGGGTGTAGGTCAGCCACATCATCTGCTGTCAGCCATTGTGGCTGTGTTCGATTACTCTCACATAGTGCCAGTACTTCCAGTGCTCTATCAGTGAGTGTGCAGTCCACACACAGACGTGGCAGGCCATGCGGGTTGTGGTCATGGGTGTCCCCATGAAGGGAGCTGGTCAGGAGACATCAGTGATCAGGTAGCAGCACTGCATCTGACCCATATTGAGCATGGTTGTATGTTTGAGTTTAGCACAGCGAGGTTGTGATCACCACCAACTGGCCCTGTCCATGATGGAACATACAACATTATATATTACATTTTGTAGAGTGCTTGATATATGTGTGGAAAAAGGACCCAATGTTGTAGTGCTTGTTGGTGTGGTTTGGGGGCCAACACATAAAAGTACTGTAAATATATAATGTATAGTTAGACTGGGCCCTTGTTTGTAATGTTTCCACATGTAGTTTTATGTCAGACAAAGGAAATGGAGAATAAGCACCAATAATGAAGCTTGATATTCACGGTCCCATAGTGCAGTGAGAAGCTGGTTTGTGCGATGGTAAACAAAGTGTCCATGCATGTGAGATACCCCTGTTTGTGCATAGGTAAGCAGTGCACAAACATGAGCTGCATTTCAAATGTCTAATAGTTTCATCTGTACTCCAGGCCTAGTTTTGTAATATCCAAGTGCATTAATTGAATATATCCAGTTTATATTTAAGGCTGTCTGCTTCCTAGGTGGTCTGGTTTGTTCTGTTTCTGCAATGCGGTACTTTGGGCAAACCAAAGTAGCACAATCAAACATGTAATGCATTTGTTGTCTGGTAAAAGTAATAGGAAAAAGAAATTGAAAAAAAAGGAGAAATACGTGAAATGAGGAAAACCAATGTATGACATACACAGTAGAACATGACAGCACACATATTGCTACATAGCCCGGGATTTGAACTCTCACACCAATGTATCTACAGAAAATAGGATGGATGCCTTATTCCTCTTTGCCACAGAAACAGCTTTGCAGCAAGGGACTGAAGTAATTCTTCACACAACCAACTGCAACAGAATGTATACTGCTATCAAACCATCAGCTGTTATTTGTACATTTAATTATCATTAATATATCTGGATGTAGTACATTTACTTAGCATACAACCTGTTATGATTATACTTGCAAATATACAACTGTGTCTTACATTTCTGTATTTCTTGGTAAGTCATCACTTATCTGACCAGTAGTGTGAGACATGCAGTGTGTAAGCCATTCAATATCTTTGGCCTTAAATTCTGTGAGGATGTTAACTTGGGGAGTAATATGATATGCAGATGAAGCATGTTGGATGATACCAACAACCAATACAGTTATTTTGGGGGTAGCATAGGTGAGGACTCTTATGGCTCAAACAAGAGTACACTGCTATTTTGGAGGGGGGCAACGCACAGTCACCCTTATGTCACAAGCAAGCATAGCCTGTTCTTTTGGTGGGAAGCATAGGTCAATTAATGCTATGGCACAAACAAGGATATGATGCACTTCTTACTCTCCTTGTTCTGCATCCTGACAGTTGCTTGATCTTGTGAAGGGTTGTGAAGGCAGAAACTGCAATGTGTATCATATACTTTCGAACTTCTCTCTTTAATAATTTACCAGTACAAAGATATGGTGCTAAACTGAGGGCCTGCACTGATCATCAGTACTTTTGAGAGATATGACTGTGTGAATATGTGATGCCTGAGGCCTACTACTTACTAACAGACACATATAAGTAAAATAAGTCTCTGTTGTAACACATTAAGGTACTTTCTGTACAAATTCACCACTATTTACTTGATTACTACACCAAATTAAGAAATACAAGGGTATGCCATAATATTATTAAAAATGCACTCAAGGTTCACAACTTGCATTGCAAATGCAGCAGTTGACAAAGTTTTAGTTCAGGGCTGACTCTGTCTGATGCAAGCAGTACATAACCAATACATGGAGAGGTAAAGGTTGCGCAAATTGCCTGGCATCCATTTTACTATATGTATTTGATTAGGAGAAAGGTATTAGGCACCTAGGTTGTCAGTGAATGTGTTATGCATTCTCTCTTAGCCAAAACAAGGGCATAGTGAACATACCTACATTTGCCTCCAGCCACAGCATCTGGATGATCCCCCTTCCAGTCCTTCTCTAACTGTGGCTGTAGTGACCTATGCATTAGTGGGGGTTGTGTGTCCTTTCCCATTACTGATCCTGTTGTAGCTGTTTCCACAGGATCAGATTGTGTCGCATAGTACATACTGTGAAGATTTGTGTACATTTGTTTGGATTATACTGCAGGGCTCCAACAGATGTATCTAGGTACCAGAACTGTGACTTCAACAGCCCAAACACATGCTCTGTGATATTGAGCATGTGCTTTATTATGGCACTCTCCCATGGCTGTGTGTGCACTTCTGATGGGTGTCACCAGCTGGTTCCAGTGCATAGTCAGCATCCCCCAGTAAATGGCCCTGTGGGATGTCCTCCCTTAGCAAACATCTGGTACAGCTGTGATTTGTGCCAGATATAGCAGTCATGATAACTGCCAGGTTGCCATCACACTCATTCAAGATAATTCCCTGGGCATTAGACATGACTTGGCAGCTGATGGAATGGTATCCCTTATGGTTAATGTAGATTCTACCCTGCTCATTTATTGGTCCCTAAATGTGTACATGAGTGCAATCTATGGCACCCAGTACTTCAGAGTAGTGTGCTGCACAGTAGAACTGTTGCATATTGCAGGTCATTTCTCAGAACTATGGGGAAAACATATGTACTCACTGGCATGTATGCGCATAGCATCCAGGAATTGGTGGAGGATCTTGGATGCTGATACCTGTGACACACCCATCATGTCATCAACTGGTCTTTGAAAGGTACCTGTAGCTAATATTCCGAGGGCTAACACATACCCTAGTTTCCACTGGGATGGGTTCCCCTTGGTTGGCTCTGGTTTTGAGTTGAGGGCAGCAAATCTCACAGAGTTCTTGTAATGTGTCCTTGTCCACCCTGTCCACCATAGTGCTCTACAATCTCCAGGTCAGGTAGTATCTGAAAGGTCACCCTGAGCCTGAGCACTTTTCTCCTTCTTGGCCAGGGGCTATTGTCACCAACAGCAGCAGCATTGGCTTCAGCCTCTCGCTTATACATATGGAACAAAGCTGCAGCAGCGCCTAGCATTGTGCCCCTTTATAATTTCCTTGTCTCTGCTCCAGTGGTATTGAAGTATTCAGGAAAAAACAGAATGGAGGCTACATGGATGCTATATAGCTTGTTGAATAGCTCCACCATGCTGCAAATCTGAAATTAGCACCCATGAAACACACCTGCTTCTTAACTGAGTGTGTTAACTCCATTGCTGCTCATTAGTGTGTGATGCACACCTCCTTGCTGCTGCATGCACCTACATGTAAATAAGGTAAGCACAGGCAATATTGTTATTACTTTTCTCCATTCTCATGATATCACATAAACACGGAGCATAAAACATGATTTAAAGTTTGCACACCCTGTATTAGAACCTAGGACAATCTTTACTCCAACCCTATACATATATGTGCTGCCAGAGGAATAGTTACATGTCAAGCATAGAGAAACTTGCCATTCATCCCTCCATTTTCTGTGAGTGTGGTAATCACCATTTCGCACAAACAATGAAAAATAATTAAAAAAATAACAAAGTGGACAGAGATGACACATTTTAACAAAAACTAAAGAAGATGAAACAGAACTTGTGAATTGTGCACTGCCTACATCCACTTTCACCCTTCACAGACCTACATGTACACTTCTGTAAGTGTAACCTGACACACACCCTTGATGTCTTTATTCACTGTTGACAACCACTGAAAACACTGTGGAAGTGCTTACATGAAGTAAACATCCCTACACGGTTACAATGTTTTGGGATTCAGCAAGTCTAATGTCTTTTGACCTCATTTGCATCTTCACTGTGCTGACAGAGTTGGTAACTGTGTAGGCAGGGAAACTGAAGGGGAACCCAATGCTGTACACACAAGGGAGAGTATTACTTCACTATATATCTGCACAGAGGAATACAGTCTTTGATAAAATTTGACTGTATTCCATCAGCTACATACTGCATATGCTTACATGATAGTATGAATAGTCTGTTTCATGGGTTTTACACTTTTAGCTGCCTACATTGCTTACAAGTATATTCTTCATTTGGGGGTAGGGGAGCGAAGCTGCATTTATGTCATGGCACTTAAAAAGGATTGTTGCTATTGTTACTCTACTTTTATAGCATCCACCCTGTCTAATAATGTCATAATATGTCTGCTGTTACATGTTAAGGTCAGTTCTTTACAAATCTAGTAACTTTTATTTGCTCTTGTGTCCATGTAGACTCCTTTCTGTGGCTGTATTTGAAAAGTTTTTGAATACTCAGGCAAGACGAGCAAGGAGTCTATATGGTTGATTTACAGCTTGTTAAATGACTCCACTGTGTTGGTTTGCTTCATTAGCACACAATTCAGTTACTTATGCTGTAATCTGCATGCTACAGAATTTATGATATTTGCATGCGAGTGGGCTCCGCTACACTGAGTTTATTGAATCTAAAACTTTTTTGAGCCACAATGTGCACACTGTGAAAAATGACCATAGGTTCATAGGTTCATAGGTTGGTACTAGGCTATTAGCCCTAGGGCCTATACAAGCCTAGCCATAACAATTTCCTGGCTATTTCTTCCCACATTATTTACTTTCCTGGACCCCTGTCTAGCAGGGCGACTGACGTGATCCCTGGGAGACTGGGATGTAGACTTTATTGAATCCCCATAGCTATACATACACACATGCGTGCTATCTATGATAAAATAATTTGTTGATGAAGTAAATAAGATTGGGAGTTAGATTTATTAGATGGGACAGTATAAAACTGATATACCAAACTCACAAAGTCCTTAAAGGGACAGAATGTATTCTTAAATATGGTTAAACTATTAAATGTAACCTGATATTAGAACATAATAACAAATGTAAAGCAAAAACACAGGTGCTGGAATGAAACAAAGCTGCAAATCTATAAAGTCATTCAATAATCCACAAAGTGAAGCATCCAAATCCGCAGCAGGAAGATCTTTTACTCATGAGACAGACAAAACATAGGTAAGCGCTTTCACC
This sequence comes from Protopterus annectens, assembly GCF_019279795.1. Classification (NCBI taxonomy): domain Eukaryota; kingdom Metazoa; phylum Chordata; order Ceratodontiformes; family Protopteridae; genus Protopterus; species Protopterus annectens. The sequence continues at coordinate 205,100,480 of NC_056727.1, read as the reverse complement.
CCAAAGAGCTTCCTCAGACCATAAAAATAACATTATTCTTTCACTTTATAAAGGACAGAGTCAGAGAACACTTATATCAGATTAGGATAGGATCTGTGGTTAATGCACTCTCTAAACATGTTAGAGATACAGATGAGACTCACATCTTCTTGTTTAGGGTTATAGAGACTGTATCAGTCAACCCTAGAGGTGGAGATGTGAGGAACTGGACTGAGACACAGGAAGCGAAATGGATTATCAGGTTGAGGGCTGATCTATATCCAGGACTCAATGATAAGATGTCATTGAAGCCCTTCCTGAAGTCCAAAGGGCTTAGATGAGTGTTCCACCCCATTTCTTGCTAGCAATCATAGTAATGTAAATCTGCTATTTCAATAATTTGTATAGGCTCTATCAGAAGGGATGTTTTTATTATATGTATTAGATAGAGATATATGTACTTTGGTATATATCTCAACATCTAAGAATGCATTGTTGTGTCTTTCGGCTTTTCCCGGGTTAGGGGTCCGGTCCGCTAATGATTGGCAGTAGATTTTTATGTGCCGAGTTGCCAGCCCTGACGCACAACCTTCAACGAAGGTACGCCCATTCACGCATGTCTCCAGACAGAAGACACTCTATCTGAGAATTGAATGGGACAACGTCTTACTGTCAGGTGACAGCGCTACCTTGCATTGTTATTTTATATTGTTGTTAGTTATATGAATTCATATTGTTTTCAGCCACCTATACATATGGTTGATTTTATATTATTGATGTTGATGCAATTGATTAATTGTTTTATAAGTGTCAGTTGATTTTTACATGTTTAGATGGGCTGGGTTTGGCGCCTTTTTTCCTTTATAAAGTGAAAGAATTATGTTATTGTTATGGTCTGAGGAAGTCCTTTGGGGTGAAAGCGCTTACCTATGTTTTGTCTGTCTCATGAATAAAAGATCTTCCTGCTGCGGATTTGGATGCTTCGCTTTGTGGATTATTGAATGACTTTATAGATTTGCAGCTTTGTTTCACTCCAGCACCTGTGTTTTTGCTTTATATACTTTATTGGCTTGTATGTGGCGCATGGAGCGTTTACTCCCTGGGCAACTACATTTTTTATAATAACAAATGTAACTGAATATTAGAACATAAGAAAATCATTTCAGAAAAAATAAACTAACTTCCTATAATACTAATCTCAGATTACATAAATTATCTAATAAAGCTTAATTAATAAACAAATCAAATCACATGAATACTATCTAATGTTCAGGGAATAACATACACGTAACTGATATAGTTGTCAATGTAGATGAGTTTAAGTCACATTATAGGAATATTAAAGAATAGTATGCATTACAAGCTGATAAGAAAAAAATGCAGAACTTTTTTTTGGAACTACCTTTACTAAGTTGTCAGAACATGGTAAATAATTATTGCTAAAACAGTTTGAGAACTAGGAGGCTTTACAGCAAAATAAATTAAAAGAAAATCAAGTCCTGGGAATGGATTGTCCAACACCTTTTAAGTCTAATTCCAAAATAAGACATTTAATAATTAATTGAGAAGATTGCCACTGCTGAAGTGACACCATGACCCCATGTGCAAAATGGGAAAAGGGGTTGAGAATGGATGGATGGATATAATGTTCAGATTAATAATATTGGTCCCATTGCTTGAAGATATTAATTAACAATGCCAATACAAGACCAATAATACATTAGCAATATTTGACTTTTCATAGTCATTTATTAATTTACTGTGCAGGAAATAAAACATAATAAACTTGTACATTTTTATCAAAATAAATTTATATTAAGAGGGGTACTCAACAACGATCACTCTTTTCACCCATAGTTTTTGTTTTTAGCCACCATGCTGATCTACAGAGCTGAGTGAGTTCTTGAATCTCTTGATCATGTAAAGGCATTTTTGTTGGTGGTTATGGGGAGAGAGTACATAGATAATTAGCCTATGCCTGTCCCTCCAGAATGCCTAATTAGCATTCTGCACAGATGTGGGACAGCCCTAAGTTTCTCTACAAGTGTTTGTGGTAGGGAGCCATACAACATAATATTAGGGCAGTTGTCAAACCTGGATAAGGTACTGCAACATGTACACAGTGGTATACATATTGCAGTACCCCTATGGAGCCAGATAATAATCTTCTTTTAAGAATTTTAATAGCAGTAAATCTAAATACATAATTGTAAATCCCAAAAAAGACTATAAAATAAAATTCAAAGATTAATATAACATAAGCAAAGATGGGACAATGTATTATTTGGTAGTAATATTAAATAATTCCACTGAACAGATGACTGAAGTAAATATAAATAACATAAATGAAAATTTAAGTCAAGCACAAAATAAGTGGTGGTCAGCAAAACGGGATCCTTAGATAAAATATATAGACACAGTTTCCACAACAACATCCAACGGATCACTCAATGGCTAATGGAATAACAATAGCAGGTTTATTGGTAAGCACTTTCATGATGTAGATACACTACTTCATCAGACCTATAACTGACACAACATGTGCTTATATACTCAATTAATTTAAAAACAACCAATCATATTCAGCGTCAGCAATATATTCTGATTGTTTTAGCTTATTTAATGCATCCTTTTAAGAAAGGGATGTGTAATTGCTGACGTTGAATATGATTGGTTGTTTTTAAATTAATTGAGTATATAAGCAACAACCTGTTGTGTCAGTTATAGATCTGATGAAGTGGTGTATCTACATCACGAAAGTGCTTACCAATAAACCTGCAATTGTTATTCCATTAGCCATTGAGTTTGGATGTTGTTGTGAAAATTTAAGTCAGATTATTATTTAATTAGTTTTTTTAACATTTGAAAATAGACTACTGATAATTAAAATGGTTTTCATACCCAAGCTTTTACACAACATGTAAACAGCAGCTTTTTCCCAATAAAACACAAACTAAAAATTGAAAGAATGTTGTTATTGTTATTATTGTATGATAATAAACACTAGATGGTTTATCAGAACATAGTAGACATTGAAATAATGCAGGAATAGGTTTTTCTTACATGGAATCCTATGCCTTCGTCTCTAGTATTAACATTGTCATATATTGCCTTTGTGATGTACATAATGCAAATTAGAAAAAATGCAATTAAATCTTTGTAATATAAATAGCTCTAGAACAACTAAATTAAATGAAGATTTGGTAGATAGATTATGACTGATGCTATCAAATTACTTTCAATAATATGTATAATTTATTTAAATATAACTATATAAATAATATATTAAAATGAATTAGCATGTTTATTTATAATATATTTCATTAAAAATGTTGTTCATTTTCCCAACATTCCCTCTTTGCATAAATATAAGCATAGTAGAAACAACAAACAGGGATAAACTGTTAATTTGGAAAGACAGAACATGTGTAGCATTATATTGTTTAAATGAACTAAAGATAAAACAACGAAGAAAACAATGGATGAATTTGAATCATCTCAAATAGACTATCTTTAATGTAAAAGCAATGAGAGACTACATTATAAATACAATTTCAGTTAAGGATGATATGAAAGTGAAAGAATACTCCTATTTTTTTGGTATTTATTAACAAAATTACATATTCAAATAATACAAATAAATATATATTATCAAATATATATAAGATAATAAGGGACCAAAATATGTTGAAGTTAGCTATCAGATGTCTATAGCCAACACAAGGAAATTGAATTTTCTTTAAAAGAAAAATTGTTTATGCTAAAATCCATAAAATTTATGATCTTCTCTGTATTTTATAGAATATATATTTTGTTCAGAGCATTTTGGACTCCAGACAGATTAGTTAAAATAAATAAAAGTAGAAATAATTTTACATGTTGGACATGTAGCAATAACATAACGACTGATTGTAAATGTATATTTGTGGAATGAAAAATTGTTAAAGACTACTGAAAACAGATATAAATGTTTTGCATGTCATATGAACTGATTAATTCTAAGAATATATAGTAGTGGTGGTGTTTATCCTCTCATATTTCCTTTACCAATAGTCACTAGAAAAATAATAAAACATTGGTTGAAGGAGCCTAAACCAAAATTTCAGAGTTTTTAAATTTAGTTAAAGAGGTCTATGATAAAGAATTTGATATAATAAAACATGGGAATTATCAACAAAATATAAACTTAAAGTTCTGAGCAAAATCTTACTTACTCTTGGGTATAATATAATAACAATGCTTTGCTACGTAAGTGAAAAAATGGAAAATGAATAGTAAAATATTGATTTTTTTTTTAATTATAACAGATTATTTTATAATTTCACAAGAAACTTATATGCAGTGTAAATCATATTTTTTGTTGTGCTTTACTTTATTAGCTCTCTCTATCTGATGACTTTTTTTAATCTGATGAGAAAGTACCACAGTGGAAACGTACTGAAATTCTGATGAACTTTAATGTATATGTTTTTTTCAGCAAATAAAAAATTGAAAAGATAAATATATGAAATGATTGCTATCATTGCATACTGTAGAGAACTGTCATCAATCATAATAGAGACTGTCCTGGGATTATCTTTTATTTGGTTGTACCCAGCACACCTCCCATAGGACATACCAAGGGTCATCCTTACTAGATGCCCAAACCACCTTATCTGTCACGTTTCAGTTATGAGGATCAGTGTCTCTACTTCAAGATCATCCTGGATTGCTAATTTATCTGTTTTCTCATCTTCCTAGTCAATACCCACAATTGTAAGTGAGAATGCATATACAAATTGATTGGAAAATTGAGAGCAGCATCCTGGGACTCAACTCTTACTTCACAACCACAGTCCAGTACATGCCTGTAGTCCTGCCACAGCTACACCCATCCACTGGCCATTCTTCTAATCCACTCACTCATGAACAAGACCTCAAGATTTTTAATAACCTCCATTTGAGGTAGCTTCTCCTCTACACCTGTAGAGAGCAATCCATTTTTCTCCAGGAAAAAACAATAACTTCTGATTTAGAAGTACTGAGTCTCATCTCAACTACTTCATACTTGGCATTCAACTGCTCTAGTATAATAAAACAAAAAGCAAAAATACAGCCAACTAGACTAAATCTCAGAAAACCAATAAAAATAACAGTCTGACCACAGATGGCTAATTCACCATAAATTTAATGAGTGGAGATCACAGTCAGTTAAGGCCAACAGGATAACAACATCTGCAAACAAATTAAATGCAACCCCACACTTCTCCTCTCAGGATACACTTCAAACCCTGGCTGCACTTTGATATCCTTTCCTTGAAAATCAGGAAATCATGTCCAGAAGAGGAGACAAAGCACACCTATGGAGAAATCCCATGCTCACCTTGAATGTATCTGACTTAACATCAAGAATATGGACACAAGTGTCATCCTACAAATGCATGACCCAATGGCATGCAACAGCAACCATAGATCCACATATTGTTGTAACACCTCTCACTGGGCATTGAGGGGGGCTTGATCATATGCCTTTTCCTGTTCTAAAACACATGTAGACCAGACTAGCACATTCCTATCATCCCTCCCATATCCATGCATGGGCAAATATTTGATCCACTATTCCATGCCCAAGACAGAAAATGTCCCTAAAAGAGGCTAAACTATTGGATGACGTCCTTTCTAACACAGTGTTGTAGACATTCTCAAGGAGGTTGAGGAGTGTGATCCCTGTATAATTAGAGCACACCTTCTTGCCCCCATTTAGAAAATGGGGATTACCACCCCGGTTTGCCAGTTCAGAGGCATAGCTCCTCCTTTCCAAAGAACATTAATGAGATGCATTGATCACTACATCCTAGCAACATCCTGTGCCTTGAGCATTTCTGGATGGACTTGATCCACTCCAGTAGCCTTGCCACTGCACAGCTGTTTAGTCATCACAGCAACCTCCTTTATAGAAATGTAACCATTTTTACCAGATGCTTTTGGCAGTGGCTCCTGTAAGTTAGGCATGTCAAATATAGTTCAGGAGTTCTTCAAAATGTTTCTTCTGTGTCCCAATAAAGTACCTGGTTGAATCAGCATTTCTATACTCTTGCTGAGAATAGCCTGCGCAATATCCTGGTCACCCCTACTGAGCCATGGGATGTTTTGTCAGACCCTTAGTGACTCCACACCAAAGCCATTATTCATAGCCTAACTAATCTCCTTCCACAGCTGGGCTTTTACTTCAGTGACTGCCATAGCTACTGCCTCCCTTACCTAGGAATAAATCAATCAGCTCTGGAGGACCCCTGCTAGCATTGTATGGAGGGCTTCTTTCTTTACATTGGTAGGCTACCTTTCCATTGGTGTCCACTAGTGGGTTCTACAGTTACCACTGTGGCAAGCAACAACCACCTTTTGGCCACTGCTCTATGCTATTACTTCAATTACTGATGTCTTGATCAGGGCGTTGAAACTGTACATCCTTACCCACCTCTAGGATATGGCAGAAGATCTTCCAGAGATGGGAGCTGAACTTGGCCCACAAAGAAGCATCTGCTAGATATTCCCAGTGCATCCTCACTACGTATATGTATCTCCAAGTTCTGCCCATTTGCCACCCTGACTTTGTGATCCAACTGGCTATCAAGAAGGGAACAGTTTACAGCTCAGCTGATCTTCACCTGAGTGTCCAGAATATATGGCCTCATGTCTGATGACATGATTTCATCATTGACCTTTGCCCCATGTTCTTCTAGTATGAAGTACACTTATGAATCTCCTTACGTTTGAATGTGATGTTTATTATAGACAATGCTTGGTTATCATAGAGGTCCAGTAACAATTCATCACTGAGATCTAGCAAGCCATTTTTCCAACAACTTCCTTCCAAGTATGTCCACCATTCTGCATGCAAACACTGAAGTTTTCCAAGAAAATTGCATAATCAGTAGTTGTTACCCTATCAAGAACTATCTCTATGGTATCCAGAAGGCTGTATATTCTGAAAAACTATCAGGTGCATTTACACAGCAATAAGTGCTTTCCTTTCTGCAACCCTTGATCACATTAAAGCAATGCTGTCATCTACTTGCACAGACTCTTAACTGTACGACATCCATCTTGGGGTTTGTGAGTATTTCTACATCTGCCTTAGGGACTCTCCTGAGGGGCACCTCCAATGCAAAAGAGAGGGAAAGAAAGACAGAGTGAGCACACCTAGCTGAGAAGTGTGATACCAGAGCAAGTGCTGTGTGTTGATGTAAGGGTTCCTTATTGATAAACATGTTATTATTTTATATGAGCATATAATGTGTGTCTGTCTCTTTAAAATAATTGTTGTATGCATGTTATTCATCTAAAAGAAATATATTGAAGTAATTTTTACTTGTAGAAGAGAGTGCAATGTTACATCTAGAAAGTGCTTATATTATCATTCCTAACAGATACTTGCTGGGTATTTATGTTAATTGTTGTAAGAATAGTTATTCCTGTCAATTTCTACTGTTAGGATCTAGTTCATCTTAGTCTGTACAACTCTTACCTGACATTTATCTGGCATTGCACCAATGCCCACTCCTCACCTTTTAGGTATTGTACCCAAATGGTGGTTTCATTCTCATGATATAAGCACTTTCTAGATGGAACATCGCACCGTCTATTCTCATACTATATTGCTAGAATCTGGAATTCTCTGTCCACTGATATAATAACTAGTAACAACCTATCAAACTTTAAACAAAAACTCAAGTGGCACCTATCCAAAGCAAAACTATACTCCTGTACTAGCCATGGCTAGCTTCCCTGTCTCAGAAAACTATATACACACCAGTATGAGTATTTCCCAAATGAGATATCTATATCTAAGCAAAAATCCTTCAATGATTTGCACCTATAGCTATGTGATAATTTGACTATCTTTGTAATTCAGGAGCAACCTATTGTTTTGAGAAAGTACAAAATAACTTTTAATTATATGTGCATAATAGACAACCATATGCATGCAGAAGCTTATTGCGAGTAGTTGTAATCTCTATAAAATCCTGCTTTTGTTATCATGTCTATTAATTCTACTGTCATGAAAATAGTATACTAACTAATGTGATATATATGTTCTCAATCTGTGCAGCTTTTCTCCCCTGGCCTCCGCTGAAAAAGGACTTATGTCCAGTTGGACTTTCCCAACTGGAGTGTAAAATAAATTAATAAATAATTCATTGTTTTTGCTCTGAATCTGACCAGGCCACATAGCCCAGCAGGCACTCAGTGGTGAAACCACCCCCAGGCCTGGCTCTGGAAGTGGGTTCCACCCTTTTCTGGATACAGTTCTTCAATTCTTTCTTGGGATGAGGTTAATTGGGGTATACGAATTAGTTGGTCAGTGGCCACTCACCACTGAATACCTCACAGAGGCTTGCTCCTGAGATGGGTACTGGTATCTATTTTCTGGGCAAAGTACTCCTATTTTTTTTTAAGTGATGCATCATTGGTGTTAATTTTGAAATTTTATATTGCAGTTTGCCTGGCCCTTCATCATAGATCTGTGTGTCAAGAGTGACCCTATCAGCAGTGCAAAGCTCCAAACAGCATAGATCCAAGTATCACAGGGGCACAGACGCCCTCCACAATGACAAGATCACAGTACATGAAGGGGACTATTTCTAGTTCAAATATATGAAATAGTTATGCAGTCTCAAAAATAATTTAATGGGAGTGGCCTTTCCATTGCTCAATATAGCCTTCTTCATCTTAATGGTTCATTGGTTTAAATGTTTGTATGACAATACTAGGCTGTTGATCTACAAGACCACTGGCAGCCCAGCCACAATACCCCAAATTCTAAGCACTCAACATAACTAATTTGTACCTAGTTTTGACCTCTTCCCATGAGGGCTTGAGAGGCCAGACCTAGGGTGTATTTATGATTGCCCATCCATTCATCCAGGTTACACTTAAACGGGGTCAGGGAAATACTTTGTTTTATATCCAAAGGAATGATTTATATCCAAAGGAAGTCTATTCCATGAAAAAAAGAACTTATCTGGTATATGCATGTATCTTACCAACTGATGCTATTTATCTCTCAGTGGAAATTAAGATCTCTTGAAAAGATGTTGATGGTATTACTAGTTTTGTAGATAGGCAGGAGGACACATAGCAGTGGAATATTTGAAGCTTTGTAGGATAGACAGTGGTCATCTCTCAAGAGACTGTAGGAAACAGAAAATAGAGAAAGTGCTTTAAGGTAATTTGAGTATCTCAAGGAAATCATGTTCTTGATTATTTTAGTGAGGAAATGATGTGGTCTTTCAGGCTGGGTCATATGTTTAGACAAGTACATAACTAAAGGGGAAATTATACTCTATCATAGGCCTGTGAGGCAGGAGTAGAGAGGGATAATAATATCTTTAGATCTGAAGAAATCCCTGTAGTGATTAGTCTGGCAAAGTGTTAGAATTTCGAATAACAGTGAATACATTAACATGGTAATCAAAAGATCATTCACTGCCAGCAAAACTGCCTAAATCCTACTATCCAATTCAACTTTCAAAGGAGTGTCAACTATGTGGTAGTTACATGGGTACCCAGTTTTGCCTAAGGACAGAGTGATACATTTCTTAGCATTTAGTTGTAGGTCATGGTTCCTGAAAAATCCAGAAGTTGGCTGAGGAGTTAATGACAATTCCAAGTTTGCAGTCATCTGTAAACTTAGTCAGCCACAGGCCCCTGATATCATCCTTGACATCAGAGAAGTAAATACGAAAAAGATGTGGTCCTAGGACAAATCAGTGGGGGGATACCACTGCTAAGTACTCTTTTTGAAGACAGCCTGTCTCCCACGGTAATAGCTTGAGTTCTGTCCATTAGTCAGCTTGCTATTCAGCTATTAACATATGGGTTTACATGTGATTTTATTAGCTTATTGATATTGACAGAATGTAGGAAGGAATCAAAGACTTTGGCCAGGTCCAGGTGGGCAGTGTGAACTGATTTGCCAGAGTCTAATACATAAGTAACATGTTCAAAGAAGCTATCTAGTTTCAAGAGGCAAGTTATGTCTTTAATAAACCCAAACTGGCTTGGGTCCAGCTGTTGTAGACCATCTTTGTTCTTTTTAATTTCTCCAAATCTTTTGGGGTTCTAATACCATGATGGGAATCGACCCCATTCCTAAATAAAAGTATGATTAAAATTCATAAAATTAGTATTGTTTCAATCTTTGATGTCAGCCAGAAGTGCTCTTTGCAGCACCCGCAATGTGCCCAGTAATGACTCCTTCTGCAATTTATACAGAGTTACATGTATTGGTAATATATCTAAATATGAGTGCAGATTCTTTTTTATAAGACCAGTTGCTCCTACTACTATTGGAACTGTCTGGGTATCTTTCTTCCACATTGCTCTCATTTCTGCCTTCAAATCCTGATATTTTATGACTTTGTATCTCTCTGTACACAATACACTGTAGTCACTGGGTGTAGTGATTTCAATGATCAATGTTATTTTTGTCTTTTTTTCATGGACCACTACATCTGGTTTTCTCGCATCTATCTTTTGAACTATTGGTAATGGGTGATCCCATGTGATGTAGACTTTATAATTTTCTATGATGCTTTATGGCACTTGTTTCCAGTATTTTTCCAGCTACTTCAATATTATATTTGCACAATCCCCAGTGCAACAGTCTTTCCACATTATTATGCCCTTCAGTATACAGTCCTTCTGCCATTAGTATGTCACAACCAGAAACAAGGTGTGCAACTGTTTCCAATTCTGTTTCACAAAACCTAAATTTATCTGTTTCTCCCACATGTTCAACGGAGTATGTAGACCAATGTGTATGTTGTCCCGTATCTTGGGCCACTAATATTAACCTTTCATCTTTTGAATTCGCCTCTGCTTAACCATTCCTGTGTTTGATCCTGATCAACATGAGGTTGTTCAAGGAGTTTTCTATATTTGTAACTATGTTTTTGAATTTTCCACATTTCTTGCCTTCTCATCTGATCCTTCACCTTATATTCTTTCTTTTGTTTTTTGGCACATTCAGTTACTGCCTGATTTTTACCTATGTGTGGTTTGATGTCCACTCTCACCTGATTCTGATATGGTTCTGCTAGACTAAGAAGGGAGGTCATCTAAGATTTATTCTCCTCATGTTTCAAAACTTACACTATGTTTGGGTCTTGTGAGTTCAGCAGATATGTATGAAGTCCCATTATTGCAGATCTATACATGTAATCAATTTCAAGGAGGCCCATATCTCCTTCTGAATGGGGGAATATATAATCTTGGTATGCACTGATTTTTATAAATCATTTGATGAGCATGACGTATCTTTCTTGTTCTCCTGTCTAATCTATCCAACACCTTTTGGGGCCAGTCAATCACTCCAAAATGATAAGTTAGTACAGGAAGAGCAAATTGGTTTATAGCTTGAACATTATTCCTAGAAGTCAATACTGTTTTCAGGATTAAAGTCTTCTAAAATATTCATTACCAAGCTTTATTCACATTTGTTCATGTTGTATTGTTGATCCTTCATTTAGTCTCATATATTTATATACTCTCTCTTGCTCAAGTTTTTTTATATCACATTCATGTCCCAAACTGATGTTTTCTTGGTGCTGCAGTTTTCATGCTTTAAAGGTTGCAGTTGTGCTTTCTGTTCCACATCTGATAAACTATATAGTTTTAAATCATCAAAAAAGAGAGGATGAGAAGCCTTTACACTTTGTTGGTTTCTGAGAGCCAAAGTATAGCCATGACCTAGTCTGTTAAGCAGACATCTTAATGGGTTAAGGGCAAGGCTAAAGAGCAGCAGTGACAGAGAGTCACCCTGGAATATCCCCCTTTGGATTTTTGTCCCTGAAATTGTAATTTGTCCGTTATCATGGCTTAACTGCAAAGTGGTTTGCCACTGTTTCATGGTCATTGTGATGTAGTTTATCAGTGTAAGGTATATCTTATACATTTTAAGAACTCTTTTATCCAGGAATGTGGGATACTGTCTATCCATGCCATACTTAGATTCTTCCCCTTTTTACAGTTCTTCACTATGACTTTATTTAACAACAAATTATCCTTTGTTCCATATGACTTTCTTTTATTACCCCTTTGTTCTATTGCTATAATTGAGTTTTCTTGTAAATGACTATAAACTCTGTCAGCATCAATTCCAGTGTATAGTTTATATGTCGTCGGAAGGCAATTCTATACTTTTTAGGGTAGCTTGCAGGTTCACTCTTAAGTAGGAGCATTGTTTTTCCTGTTGTTAGCCAGGTTACCTTTGTTCCAGTATGATGTATTCCATTGCTTTGCAGATAAGGCTGGTGAGGTTTCTAGATATATAGTTCCCTGCATCACTACAGGATCCTTCTTTGTGGAGCAGAATCACTACTGCAGTTCTTCATTCCTCTAGCATGAATGCAGTGGACTGGCTGAAGATGAATAGGTTTAGAAGTGTGTCTACCAGATAGTATGTGATACTGAAAAGAATGCACACTATCAGGACCCAAGAAGCAAGTGTTTTTTGACCTTGGTGAGAGCATTCAGAACCTACCCTAGAGGTGATAAGAGGGAGTAGTGAGGGTGTGTTAATAAGCTGTAGAACATTAAGGGGAATGGGGGAAAGTTAGAACTGAATTTATCCACTAATGAATTGCCTGTGTACTCAGGGGATGAGGTGGTGTTGCTATTATGTATTAGCTGTGAGCATTGTTAGGCATTACCTTTAAGGTTTCTGACATAGCTGGAGAAGCTTTGTGGTTGACCTTAGCAGAGGTAACAATTCTCAGTTCATACTTTCTTTTGGAGGATTTGATTTTGTTTCTGAGTTTTTTGTTGATCTTTCTGAGTTCATCTTAAGATGATGGGGTATTGTTTGTTTTTACGGGTTATGAGCTCATTCAATTCATGTCTTCGCTTAAACCTTATTCCTCCTCCAATATATTATTCTGCATGTATTGTTGCCACAATTCCCATTTTTTTCTATGTAATTTACTCCTACTCTTTTCTAAAGATCTCACTTCCAGTTCTTTTATTTCTGTTACTATATTCACTAGTATGGTTGGTTTAGACCTTCATTTCCATTTTCTAGTAACTGATTTTTTTCTTCAATATTTTTTATTTTTTAACATACAAACAGAAGTACATTTAATACAATTGTAAATACCAACAATATAATTGTAAAGAAAAAAAGCAGTCTTTTTTCCCCAAGGGAATATATACAACAAGTCTATGAAATAATAACTAAAATAAATTGTGGTACTTCAGACAGTAAAGTTTGGTATAGTGAGTAGTTATGTAAACAATAAACATTTTGAGAAACAAAGTCAGGAGGCAGAGTTCTGCTGAAATAAATCAATTAGAGATAACAATTTTGTCCAAGGATTCTTGGCAAGTTTCTTAGGAAATAACAGACTTTCCTTTATTTTTGTCTCGGTGAAGGGTACTTCTTTTAAAGAAGATAAAAAATCCTTCAAATAATGGTAGTGAAATTGATCCCCAGTGCTTAGTAATGCTTTTCCTTCCCACTGCCAAAATGGTCCAGAGCAGGTAGAGGTTCTCATTATATAACCTGTGATTACCAATTATATTAAATAGAATTAAAAACCTAGTTAATAAAAAAGAATCAAACTATAAAGCTTTCATGAAATATTCTATGGAATTCCAAAAATGTTCCAAAGAAGGACAGCCAAAAATATATGCATTCAATCTGCATTACTAATCTTGGTACACCTCCAACAGGTAATGGTGCTGTTTTTGTTTATTTTGGCCATTCTGTTTGAAGTTAAGAAAGTTCTGTATAAAATTTCCAAGTAAATATACACCAATGTTCCAATCAAGATGTATTTATAATATAATTTAATATTTGGGATTTTTGCTCTTGATTAAGTAAAGAGTTAGGCTCCAGTATTATAAGTTTCCAAAATTTTTCATTTAAAATAGTGTTGTACTCTATTAGAATTTTATGTAATTTAGAGATAAGGTTTTCTACCTTAGAGTTGCATATTATATCATAGAAAAGTTTAATTGTTTCAGGATTTTCTTTATGACATGAATGTGCAAAAAATAAACATTTGTCTTGGGCTTGTATTTTAATATTCTGTAACCAATCTTGATGATCCAAATCATACCTAATTTGGAGATATTTTCCTTTTTGAGCTTTAAAACATTGATACCAGCAAGAAAAGCCTTTGGTCTCCTAGAAGTCAAGTTTAAGTGTGGAAACTTTATTAAAGAAAGATTTAGTTATACTAAATGGAATGATTTTCTCAAACCAAAGTTTCAAGTCGATTTCTCTGAGTATGATATTTCTGAAAGAATTTAAGATGCGATTCATAGAAGAAAATGATTCTGGGGAGGGAGAATTATATTGTATGTTGTTACAAAGATAATGCCAAAGGAATTTACTTTGATTTACACCAATATTATTTCCTGTTAAGCCATTATTAATATTTAGTAGGTTAAAATGTAAGGTTTTACAATTTGAGTTATAATTAGGATCAATACAATGTAGGATAGTTTAAAAAAATGTTGCTTTAACATAGGTATCTATGTCAGGAAAGTTAATATTACCTAAGTTCCAAGGTTTAGTATGATGATGTAAGGCTACACTAGGTTTGTTTGGACACCACAGGAATTTTAATAATTGTTTATTAAAGTCTTTACTAAGCAACTTATCAGGATATAGAGTTAAAACTTGGATTATATATAATAGTTTAGGAAGGAGAATCATTTTTATCAATTGCAATATATCATCAAAGGATATTATAGTTTTGTTCCATTTATTAGTTAGACTTTCAATTATATTTACATTTTTTGTAGAATTTGTAGTTCTTATTCCTTCAATAGTATTCATTATAGGTATTCCTAAATACCTGAAAGAAGTGACGTGTTTACCTATGATATTGTTTGTGTGTGTGTGTGTGTGTGTGTGTGTGTGTGTGTGTGTGTGTGTGTATGTGTGTGTGTGCATGTCTGTGTGTTTGTAATTTCCTTTTTTTGTTTAGAATATAAGCTCTAATTTGATATTATTAAAGTATAGATGTAGGACTGAAAAAGCTTTATTATAAAATCTAAGCCTTATAGAGTTGATCTTGAGTTGGGAAATGTTAGTAGCACTTCATTGGCAAATAGCATAATTTTGGAAGTATAATTTTTCCAAAGTTTCTGTAATGTTTATATTTGCATTATTTCAAATTAAATTGGTAGACCTTCACAGGTTATAGCAAATAAAATAGGAATAAGGGGCAACCATGTTTAGTTACCTTAGGGTAATGGATTCAGATATGTAAGGTCCTAATTTAATCTAAACTTTCCCCTGGATTCTCAAAAGCTTGCACGGCGTGCATGATTAGTGTAAGAGGAAATGTTGGCAATATGGCAGCCAAGCAATCCACGTATGTGCTCGTTTGATGTGCATGAGCGCTCTTGCACTAGTGCTGCACGTTCCCAGCCCCATATGCAAATTACCCCATTTGAAGGTGAAAACCATGCAAATGAGGTAAATCTGCCATCCAGGCAGTTGGAATCGGGCCATGCAGGACTAGCATAATATGCAGAAATGCACTCGGTTAGTAACCGAGTATGGCACTGCAAAATCCAAAACGGAGACATGACAGCTCCAAATAAAGGCTGCATATCATTGAGGAAGCATGCCAATGGCCAAGTAGAAGGCCACTGGCATTGCAAATAATGCAAAACATACAAAATACAATTTTTATTATATGCCCTCCGATCACGGCTGTTTAAGCATAAAGCAGCGGCACGCAAACGGATCGGGGGAAAATAAGAAAATAAACCTAAAAAAAGCAGTCTAACTAAAATCAGTATTCTGCCATGCAAGTCAATGGCAGGCAAAAGACAACCTGGCCAGTGAATACTGGTTGCTAAGGGGGGAGGCACAGTGTGACACATGTAACTATGCATTAGCAGGCAATCCTATGCAAATGAGGGGAAGGATAGTGAATCCCAGTTTTCCCCAGCATGTGAGACAGGTCCCAACAGTGAAAGAGTATGAATAGCTGAGTGCAAGACTAGGAGGTAGGTGACATCATGGGTGGGTGTGTCAGGTATACTGTAAGCGGATTGGAGCCCTGTGGCTCGGGTATGCTCCTAGCTTATCACAGCTAAGCTAGGGGGTATGTCTAAACCTGCCTAGTACTCTTTACAAAGTGTAAGCGGGTGTGGGCATCATGCACCAGGTTTTACAGGAAGAAAAAAGAAGTTAAACCAGGAAACAGCAGCAGTGTGCACATCTGAGTACTCTGATTGACGCGGCCCCCGGCCCAAACAGAAGGGCAATGGGAAGGGAAAACAGCAGTAAGAAGGTAATCAAGGAGAACTAGCATATCTGGCAGGTGAAATGTATCAGAAGCAGCCAATTGCACAAGCAGCAGCCCAGCCCAGAACACTACTATAAACTAAGCAAACACGTTCCCCACTATTTTTTCCCACACTCTACACCACTGGTGTATATAAGCGGGAACATTTTAACAAACAAGCATACAAAATGAGAAAGGCTGCAGCAGGCAACCTAGAACAACATGTGCAAGAGGGTGGTGAGGATGTGCATGCTGCCGAACAACTCACAGTGAGGAGACGGAGAAGAGTGTACAGACCCAGGGTAACCTACCAGGGGCTACGTGAGCTGGAGATAGTGGAGTGCTATAGGGTGGACAGAGACCTCCTACAGCAAGTAGTTGAGCTGTGCCAGCCACACCTTACACACCAAACTGACCGAGGGGAACCCATCCCAGTGGATTCCAAGGTATATGTAAGCCTAGGTATACTAGCCAGAGGTACCTCCCAAAGCACAACTGGGGATAACATGGGGATCTCACAGGCATCAGCATCCAGAGTATTCCACCAGTTCCTGGATGCCATTTCAGCACATGCCAGTGAGCATGTATATTTCCTCAACGCCCATGAGGTGTTGACCAGCAATATATGTCTCTTCCACCAAATAGCAGAATACCCTGGGGTAGTGGGTGCTATAGACTGCACACACATACAAATCAAAGCACCACCCAGTGAGCAGGGTATGGCCTACATCAACCACAGGGGCATCCCCTCCATTGACTGCCAGGTCGTATGTGATGCCCAGGGCATTATAATGAATGTGTGGGCTGGCTGCCCTGGATGCTATGACGATTCCCACATATGGCATCTGATGCAGCTGTACCAGAGATTTGCCAGTGGGGACATCCCCTACGGTCACCTAGTGGGGGATGCTGGGTACGCACTGGAGTCATGACACCCATCAGAAATGCACACACACCTGAACAAGAATGCCATAATGAAGCACACGCACAGGCCAGACATATAATAGAGCATGTGTTTGGCATGCTCAGGTCACGGTTCTGGTGTCTGGACACATCCGGTGGAGCCTTGCAGTATTCACCAGCTATATGTACCCAAATTGTTATGGTATGTGCTATGGTACACAATATGATCCTGCGGAAACAGCTGCAGTAGGAACAGCATGGGTCAGGGCCACACAGCCCCCCACCAAATCCAAGGCTTGCACCTGAGCCTGCCCCAGTAGGCAGAAGGAGGCGTGCCCAGTATGCCCTGGCCTTGACAAAGAGGCAATGCATAGCACATGCACTGACACAGTAGGGTCCCAGGGAATGACACGTCTCTCTGACTCGCACATACAGGAAAAGGGATGCTAAACATGACACCACCTGTGCTCAACCATGTATTGGGAGTGTACTATGGTCATCCGACATAGGCAGCCCTCCAGCACCATCCACAAGTGTGGCACACCCACAAGGTAAGTCTATCAACCTACCAATTGCCAAATGGAGTAGAATGTGTTGTCACCTGTAGCTATGGTATGGATATGAGCATGCAAGGGAATTGGGTGGCTGAAGGTTATGGCAGCAGACAGTAGACACCCATAATGGCACCCTGACATGTGTAACACATACTTGAGTCACCATAGTAGTCAGTACTACACAGGGTGACAAAAACCACTGCTGGAAATGTGCTGAGCGAAATGTGTGTCTATATGACCCACACATGCCAGTCAGGACGGTTCACATACCCAACAACAGTTGCAGCCAGCAGGACAGGTGCACACAAACCCGAACAGGACCTGTGCCATGGCCCCATAGTGATGGCTATGGTTAACCCCACCCCCAGGCCTACACAGACAGACCAGAGCATGGCAGGCAGTGGGATGTCAGTTCTGAAGGGTAGGATGTCAGACAATAATATGTAGGACAACCAAAGCCACGATCTGTAGTACACTGGTGTGCCTCTAGACAGCATGATGTTTAGCAATACAGAATGAAATGGAGTACGTGACATACCAGTACAGTCATAGCAAATGTGTACAGGTGTCACTTGTGCCCCCCATCCTACATAGCAATGTAATAACAGTCAGGTGTGCCCCCCCACTCCCATGTAGACATATAGAAACAGTCAGATGTGCCCCTACCCCCAATCCAGCGTAGAAATGTAGTAACAGTCAGGTGTGCCCCCATTCCTGTGTAGACATGTAGAAACAGTCAGGTGTGTCCACCCACAATCCTATGTAGAAATGTAGTAACAGTCAGGTGTGCCCCCCCCACTTGTATGGAGACATGTAGAAACAGACAGGTGTGCCCCTTTCCCCAGTCCTGTGTAGAAATGTCGTAACATGCATGCATGACTAGGTATAATACGAGTGGAGCAGAGATGCCCAGAGGTGGCCAAGGTAGCTGGATAGGTTGTAGCATTTGCAAAATATGCAGGTCTGTGTGTGTTAGGATGGTGTGTGTTTCATATTGTGTGA
Organism: Protopterus annectens; assembly: GCF_019279795.1. Taxonomy (NCBI): domain Eukaryota; kingdom Metazoa; phylum Chordata; order Ceratodontiformes; family Protopteridae; genus Protopterus; species Protopterus annectens. The sequence continues at coordinate 205,081,750 of NC_056727.1, read as the reverse complement.
GTGTGGTCAGTATATATGCATGTCGAGGTAAGACCTGGTGGCCATTGCCCACTACTGATGATGACAGGGACAAGCCCTCACAACTGCAGTGCACACTATCCCCTGCACAGTTTGTCCCCATATTGCCAAATGATCGACGGATACCCAGCAGAAACACTTTGCTACCTGTAGGTTTACAACACAAAGGTCTGCACTGGAGTACAAACTACCTGGAATTGATCCACATATTCTATACAGAAGGGCATACTGGGCATGCTCCCACTCGTAATCAAATGAAGCCCATGTCTGCAAACAATAGTGGAACAGACATATCTGGAAGTCGTAGATGTTAGTGCAGACACACCTCAGTATGCATCACTCATGCTTTGCACACACAGTGGATAGGAATACAGGCATATATCCAAGGACAATACACTATAATAAGCCAAACATACACATACATAGATGTGTGGAAGAGAGTGACTGTGACAAGGAGCCAACCATTATGAGGCTTGTCCCACCCAGCACACAGCCAAATGATTACAACCACATGATGCTCAGATGTCACTCACTGTAGAATTAGCTACCGGTATCTGTCAGCATTACGGATTATGTGGTGCACATGCTAGCTGTGCAACATGACTGTACAAGGAAGCAGTCATCTAGCAGCTGTATACATGTACCTGTGGAATATAACCCTGCATGTGCCTGCATGTGGTGTTTCAACCCCTAGATGAATGGGTTATGGCCCATGCACAGACACTGCCCTCCCCATAGCCCTACTATGACAAACCCGCTGAGGTCATCCACTTTGAAATACACTTTTGGGAAAAGTGTAGCCCAGTAATCTCAGTATTATATCCTGTAACAGCATACTGCTGTAGTGTGATAAGGTAGCTAGGTAGGTGATCTAACTCCAGACGTGGCAACTGTGTATATATGTGTGTGTGTGTATGTGTGTGTGTGTGTGTGTGTGTGTGTGTGTGTGTGTGTGTGTGTGTGTGTGTGTGTGTGTGTGTTAGTGTGCATGTCTGTCTGTCTCTGTCTGTGTAAAGAGCAATGCTTTTTAGGGTATCCACACTCCTTACAATTCCCATACTCGACTTTGGCAAGGCTGCTGATGTCACCCACCTAGAAATATACCTCTGGGAAGGTTGTAGTCCAGTAATCTCCATAGCATGTCCCGTAACTGTGTACTGCTGTAGTGTGATAAAGTAGCTAGGTAGGTGTTCTAACCCCAGAATAGTGTGTGTGTGTGTGTGTGTGTGTGTGTGTGTGTGTGTGTGTGTGTGTGTGTGTGTGTGTGTGTGTGTGTGTGTTAGTGTGTGTGTCTGTCTGTCTCTGTCTGTGTAGAGAGCAATGCTTTTTAGGGTAGCCACACTCCTATTCCTATACTCAACTTTGGCAAGGCTGCTGATGTCACCCACCTAGAAATACACCTCTGGGAAGGTTGTAGCCTAGTAATCTCAGTAGCGCGTCCCATAACTGCATACTGCTGTAGTGTTATAAAGTAGCTAGGTAGGTGTTCTAACCCCAGATGTGGCAAATGGGTGTGTGTGTGTGTGTGTGTGTGTGTGTGTGTGTGTGTGTGTGTGTGTGTGTGTGTATGTGTGTTAGTGTGCATGTCTGTCTGTATACACAGCAATGCTTTTTAGGGTAGCCACACTCCTTACAATTCTTATACTCGACTTTGGCAAGGCTGCTGATGTCACTCACCTAGAAATACACCTCTGGGAAGGTAGTAGCCCAGTAATCTTCGTAGTGCCTCCTGTAACTGTGTACTGCTGGATTGTGATTTAGAACTGTGGCATGGTTCCATCCCCACCCATGGCAGTTCTGGATTTTTTGAGTGTGTCCATGTCTGTATATGGAGCAATGCATAATAGGCTAGTCACACACAATACATTTCACATGGCCCACTTTGTCAAGCCAGCTGATGTCATTCATTGTGAAATACAGCTTTGGGGAAGGAGTTTTCTAGTAATACCCATGCTGTAGTGTGGTGTGGACCTGTGTCAGGGGTACTATACCCACACATGTCGGTTGTGGATGTATTGTGAGTGTCTCACTGTCTGTGTAGGGAGCAATGCATTTTAGGGAAGGCACCCACAGTACATTTCAAATGGCCTACTTTGGCAATCCTGCTGATGTCATTCATTGTGAACTACACCCTTGGGGAAGGAGTACTTCAGTAATGTGTGTGGCGAGTACTATAAGTGTGTTACGCTGAGGTGTAATAAACTAGTTAGGTAGGTGTTCTACTCCCAGACATGATGTGTGTGTATGTATGTGTGTGTGTATATGTGTGTGTGTGTGTGTGTGTGTGTGTGTGTGTGTGTGTGTGTGTGTGTGTGTGTGTTTGTGTGTGTGTGTGTTTGTGTGTGTGCATGTGTGTGTGTTCATATTTTACATCCTGTGTAGAGGTGGTTGTGAGTGTCTGACACCTGTGGCCAATGTGGAGTGGGTTTTGCATATGTCTTATATGGCGGTCCTACTATATAGCGGCAATGTCCACCATACAGTGATAACAGATGTGAAATAGCTGAGAGGCTGGGGTGCAAAGCCATAACCACACATGTGGCATCAAGGTCAGGCAATCACATTTAGCAACCCCAGTATTACCTAGAGCACACTCTCAACCCATGTCTCATATGCACACAAATGCCTAGGCAACAGCAAATATGTGGGTAGTACACTGCATATTGGCCACTGATAGTAACTATGGAGTGATAGCAGTGGGCTACAGAGGCCATGTCCCCTGTCCATCTGTCCAATATGCACCTCCCCCATGTTCCCCAATGGACACCTGCACCACCTGTGGTGCCATCACATGTGAAAGAGAAAAAACCTCTGCGAGTACGGCAGCTGCACAGTCTCAATAAACACTGATGAAGGTTATGTAATTGTGAAGCCGAAACCAGTTTGTTCCAGCTTTTGTGCTTAGGGCACTTCTGTAATAAAGGATTTATTTGCTACCACTGTATGCTGGTCTCTTATTTTTTGGTTTTATTTTTTTGGCCATCACATGTGTCCCACAATGGACATACCATGCCTGACAACATGCCCTGTATGGATAGATGCCACTGACACTAGGGAATGATGTCAGCATGCTGTCAATGTAGGTGCAGAGTAAACCTGGTGCCCATTACCATTCCCTGCCACAGGTGGGCAGGAATGGCACATATGATGGTAATCTGTGCTCACAACATGGGCCAGACACCCCAGGTACAGTTCCACATGTCACTGTACATGCATGTGGGAGGTGTGCACATCCCAGACACCGTCCATGTCATGGAGTAAGGACCTTATACATGGCAAGCAATATACAGCATTGGCCACACACAATAGTCACCCAGGTGACTGGATAGGGGATACAGTACGGAAACTGCAGCCCTGAGACACAATGCAGACCATTGTCATGTGGCTTGATGCCAAGGTATACCCATCACCTACCCTTGTATAGCCTGCTGCCACAGTCGACCACCACACACCCGTGCAGACAAGCACCCATGCATGTCAGTACTGGCACCCTGTGTGTTTGTCTGTGTGTTGTATGGTTGAGTATGTTCACAGCCACACTCACTACAACCCCCATGGGTATACAGAAGCATGCTGTCTGATGTCAGACACCTCCTCATACCCTTTGCCCATACAACCTCCGTATGACCTGTGTGGTGCATGTGGTACCTGCATAGTGATGTGTTGTGGCAATCCCGCTACTGATGAGTTGTACCCCTAGCCCTGCCAAGTGTGTCGATGTGTGCTTGTCCCTGTGAGAGTGTGGCTGTGTCGACGCTGGCACCTGTTCATACTGACAGGCACGTGTACGTCATCTACTGTATAGCTACCGTATCCCTGTTGCAGATGTCATGCACCATCACATATATGTTCTGTGGGCTCCACAACAGGTAACCCATGTGGTGCATCCAATAACTGCATCAAACTGTGAAAGCAGTACATAGTTGTCAGGGGTTTGATACCCTGTGCTGGTAGGTCTGTGACACAAACAAGCTGCAGTTTTACTCTCTCACCCCTTCCTGACATGTCTTTGCCTCTGTCTGCCTCTCCCACTCCCTCTCTGGTGGATGTGGAGACCTACACCAGCTTTGCATAGGCAGTAGCATGTGTATATTAAGTGATGCTCATGATCAGCTGATGGCCTCTGCATGAATCACAGTCCTCCCCTAGCTGATTACATGTGGAACAGCTGTGGTAACATTCCCATAGCCAATTGCATGGAAATACACTCCGATATCTAGGAACATCATGTTGGTGTTGGCCTTTGTCATTCACTGTGAGCATGAACTAGATCTGTTGGTTGGCAACCAGCATCTGCGATGGATTGGGAATTTACCTCTAACAACATACACTGTGGAAACAGGGCAACCTGACCTGCCTACAGACTGTAAGTGCTGCTATACTGCATGTGGCGTACTATTGGTTTAACAGAGTGTGTGTGTGGATATGTCTTTCCTACATGTCTCCATACTGCCATGTCAGTTCCATGTTTATGTGGAATCCCCATCTGCAGAGTCATCTGCAGACAGGGTAGTGTGTTGTGCTTTTGGTTTCATGTGTTACGAATGGAGCATCTATATGTGGACTGCAGATGGTAGTGTGAGGATTGCAGTCTGTAGATGGTGAAAGCCGTGACAGTTACTGGCGTCTTATCCCTCATAGGACATATGTTGCCACAAACCCTGTTACAACAGTAAATGTATGAGGTTATCACAGCAACGTGTCATTATTGGCCCTGTGTATGTGCTGCCAACCACAACTCTGCCAACCTGTGTACATATGTCGTGCATGACGTGGAGCATATGTGCTGTGCACTATAATTAGTGTCATCATATCCGCTAACAAGCCAGTGAGATATCAGACCACCCCACATATTATGTACAGTAGGGATTATATTTGATGACATAACCTGGACATTCAGTGGATGTGTACAGTCCTACGTGTGTGTGAGCATCAGTGTTACAGACAGCAGGTAGCAATACCTTCTACAGGAGAACTGGCACACACAGGGCACCTACATATTTGTAGGAGGTTCAGGGACTATAGACAGAGTGTGAGTAGAGCCGTGTTAAGCTTTGTATAGTACTGGTGTTACAGGGGGTGTGTTTACATACTACTTTACCTTGGAATGCAGTCTGTCTGCATAGCCCTCAGCTGTGGGCCTATCATCTTGGTGGCCAGAGGTGTGCCTAACATGTGTTGTCTGTCCACCACACAGGTCCTGTGTCTGATATTCCACTGGCAGTGTGCGTGTTGAGTGCTATCAGTACATGACCTACATATCAAGCTTTGCCCATATGACATGCTGTGGGGAGGTGTTCCGTAGTGGGCTGTGAGTATATCACACAGCCATTGCTGCCATCAGTCCACATCTGTTGTATCCCTCACACATATGGTGGGGCTGGGGCCATATATGTGTGGGCATCACCTACACAATACATGTGTGCTCTTATGCACTCCGGAGGCCATTGTATGTAACAATGGTATATGGCCCTCTATTATTGAGTCTGGGGGGGAGCACCATAAATGACCTAGGTTGTTAAATATGTGGGGGCATCATGGGTGAGCTGCCATAAGGTATCTGGATGTAAAGTGCCGTATACTTCACCAATATTTACATCACTTACATATAGGTTCTATATCAGAACATCGAAGTATTAAAACTTCAAATGTTCTGATATCGAACACTATTCAGTGAACGCTAAGAATAGCAAAGCTGCAGAACAGCAAATTATTTCCTTGGGAAAGAATTTGTTTGGCCGTTTCTGTGGTTTTGCTATTCTTAGCGCTGTGGTGGAAAGTTATGGGTTGGGTTCAGGTAAGTGTGCAATTGTTTGTACATTAGGGTTAGGGATGGGTTAAGTGGGTTAGGGCGTGGGTTAGGCGTGTGTGCGATAGTGACAGATTTTAGGGTTAAGGGCAGTTTAAGTGAATTAGGGTTAGGGCGCAGGTTAGGTGAGTGTCCGATAGTGATGGACCTTAGGGTTAGGGTTTGGGTTAAGGTAAGTGGGTAGATAGTAGTGTATGTTTAGTTTAGTGTAGCGTTAGATGTAGGAATTTAAGTGTATGTGTGTGGTTGCTGTTTGTTTGATGTGGTCGTGTTGTGTGTATGTGTTTTGGAGCAGTGAATTTTTTCCATGGGAAAAAATTCGCTGTTCTGAATGTCCGATATTTTCATGTTTAGATGTTTTGGGGCCGATGAAATAGCGTTCGCTATTTTCATCTTTCGATAATGTGTTATAAACGCTACATATATATTCAGTTACTGCAAGCCTACTGCCTCCTGCCAGACAGACTGTTCTGTTTGTCAATGTGCAAGTGATGGTGTCAGTTATGCCTTGTTATGTCACAGTTACAACACATGTGGTCACATGACGTCTTTACCACCCACTGCTGTTGTACAGAGTGTAGATAGAGGCTGCTGAACTACACACCTGCATTACATACTGTTGATCGTTTGGTATCCTGTGGCCCAGTCAGTCCTCACTACTGTACAAATCTAAAGGCTTGGCCTGGACAACGACGGTTGTGAACCTTTTCAGACTACTGTTTTAGTATAACTGTTTCACGGTTGCATTCCTCTGTTTATATGGATGTCAGCGTCTGAACAGCTATATGACATGACATGTAGAACTGTAATAGTACACAATGAAAGGTATTCCATTTCTGCAAACCTGTGTGTGGAGTTTTCCCAATGACTTCTCTGTGGGTATATGTTGCAGGCAACGATCGTCATTTGTATGGGTTGCCCATACAGTGTCCAGTTGTTCAGGGGTTAGCTGTAGGCATAGTGGCTGTTCCCTATTGTGTGCACCGACTACATATGTATCCTACTGTACATATATCTGTGTGTATGTGTAGTCACATGTATATCCATATATATGTATATTTATAATATATCTATATTTATATATATATATATATATATATATATATATATATATATATATATATATATATATATGGTTCCCATTCAGAAGCCTGAAACATCATAAGCCTGAAAATCAAAATCCTGAAACCAAAAGCCTGAAAATTCAGAATCCTGAAAACTCAAAATCCTGAAAGCCCAAAATCCTGAAAGACCAAAATCCTGAAACTCAAAATCCTGAAAACACAAATAATGCTAATATGTCACTATAAAGACACTAATATCTACCAACTGACCCTGACCCTAACCCTAACCCTAAGGTCCGTCACTGTCGACACTCACCTGACCCGCCTAACCCTAACTCACTTAAACCGCCTAACCCCAATATTTGTCACTATTGCATACATGCCTAACCTGCGCCCTAACCCTAACTCACTTAAACCGCCCCTAACCCTAAAATAAAACCAACCGCACACTTACCTGACCCCAACGCATGACCTAACACCACAGGGCTAACAATAGCAAAGCCACAATGACATCAGTATGTCTATTTTGTGTTTTCAGGATTTTGAGTTTCAGGATTTTGGTCTTTCAGGATTTTGGGCTTTCAGGATTTTGAGTTTTCAGGATTCTGAATTTTCAGGCTTTTGGTTTCAGGATTTTGATTTTCAGGCTTATGATGTTTCAGGCTTCTGAATGGGAACCATATATATATATATATATATATATATGTGTGTGTGTGTGTGTGTGTGTGTGTGTGTGTGTCTGTGTGTTTACATATGTACATATGTATATATGTATCTGCATATCTGTGTCTGTGTATCTGTATCCTGGGGATGTTGATGGCTACCAGTACTGCATGATATGTCAAGAATACCAGCCTGACATCATACAGGTGGGATGTTGTACATGTAACTTCCTGTGCCCATGTCATGTCAGGTCCTGGTTATGGGCTCTGCATCACTTGGTAGTGTATTGCAGGGTGGATGTGTTTGGCCATGGGGGGGAGCCTAGTTGTATAAGACGTATAGTGTATACATATACAGATATGTTGTAGCAGTGTAGATATTAATATATTTACACACAGATACATCTAGATGATGGTATACATTCTCTGTACAGTTGCATGACTGGACTGGATGATATGTTTTAGACATTGCCCTGACTTTATAGAGTTGTAGTGGCTTACTGTTAGACCATTGTAGCTGTGTTGCGGAGGGTCCTGGGGTCAAGAACTGCATGTGCTGGATATTGCATTGCACAGCATATCTGTTACAGCTGTGGTGGGAGGAAACATAGCAGTCATCACCAGGTATCCTTCATTTGAGCCCCCACCCCAATCAACTGTGCATAAGGACAGTTATTTTGTGGTGGGGGTTCCTGTTGTTATTCCTATCTGGTGCTGCAATTCACATATCTATCAGTTTATATATATATATATATATATATATATATATATATATATATATATATATATATATATATATATATATATACATCTATATATATATATATATATATATATATGTGTACATCTATATATATATATATATATATATATATATATATATATATATATATATAGACATATTTATCCATCCACCTATATACCATTGATGAGATATGATGTATGTGTGAGTCATACATTTATATGTACCTGTGTATCTCTCTACATTTACAGATCTATAACTGTCCATATGTCCATGCATGATTGGCTCACAATATTGGCCTGTCCCACATTCATCTGGCCAATTGACATGGATGATGTCAGGCATGTGGTCAGTCAAAAATGCCGATACATTACTGTTGCAGACATCATGTTGTTCAGATTATGTGTATTACAACAGATCACTGTTTAACTAGCAACGTTTTACATGTAATATGAACAATACCAAATATGTACCCCACTTTTGTCACACTGTGCCCACAGTGTTTGCAATAAGAGATTGAGTATTGTGATATTAGTACAGTTCCCCTTATGCAGATTGACTGTGCTGCATGATATATCTGGGAATACATGGGATGTATGTATATCCGACATGGTGTAGTGTTAATTCACTATGATTGTGGTATGCAGGGTCCTGGGTTCAGGCCGTGCAGAGGCTGTCAATTATGTTGCAGGATTGAACAAGAGCGGTGGGATGCAGAGTGATTAAGGCACTTGTAAGCAGTTGTGAGTGTGTTTGCATGGCGGTAAGCCTCACCAACTGCAGGTAACAGCCAGTTACAATGTTATGGCCGCAGTACTCCAGTTCATTTATATATGTTATTCCATGGGTTATGCAACATACATATTACCCATAACATGGTTTGCCATGGGAAGTGGTATGTCCCAGTACCTTCTCTGTGTCCCCCCCTCCTTTCTCGCTGACATCCACAAGCCGGTCCCATTATAATGGGTTCATCCAATCCTGTCATGCCTTCCTCCATAATGTCGTACCCATCATCTCCCCTCATTTCCCCTCCACATCAGTCATTCTTTCTACAGGTTCCAGGCTAATCTAACCACACCACTACACATTGCCCACTCTCCACTTCTTGGGACCCTTCGCATATGCTGTCTCAACCCATGGATCTTCAGGCTTCCCACACATTTAGTCCGTTAACATGCGTTACCATCTTTGCTTACCTTTGAGGCATGGTATGTTACCCTGAGGACTGTTTTTGGCAGACGTTTGGGGTCGTTCCACCAGGGACGGACGTGCATTTGTTTAAGAGTAGACTTAGCAGGTTGACACTGTTTCTCTTACTGGTAGTATCCTGCCAGTAGTCGGGATCCAGTGCTGTGCTACGCTTAGCGGTCCGTATTATTAGATTTGCATGATATTTGCCTTTTCGTATTGATTTCCTCTTCACCACTTGTTATACATGTGTCATGTATCCTTGACACATGTGTATGTACACTGTATGGGATCCTGGGAACTTCTACACCTTATTACATTAACACCTCACATCTGGAATTACTGTTGTACTCCAGTTCACATATGTATGTTCTGTAGTCAGTTATGGCACCTATGACTGTATACTGATGCCTTTCACAGGTTCAGTTTGGTTATACTATGGTGAGGACATGTTTACTACTACCCCATTCATCTGTATGTCTGTTATGGCTTGGTGGATAGCTACTGGGGCTATGGTGTATAGGGTCCTGGGTTCGTGACCTGCATGGGTGTTTATTTTGTTGCTGGGCTGACAAAGGCCCATTGGATACAGAGTGATTAAGGCACTCTATAGCAGTTGCAAGGCCTTACGCCCACTTACTAGTACGTACATATGCCTACTATTACCTATTTATGCTTACACCTGCTTACTAGTATCTTATTCCATCTGACACTGATACGTCACATGTGCATTTCTTGCGGTACTCCAGTTCATATATATTAGCTATTTAGTGGGTTTTGCAACAAAAATATTGATTATAACATGCTTTGCCATGTAAAATAGACTGTGCTACAGTGGGACTCGAACTGGGAATGTCTGCTCAATTCATTATGATACTGACTCTTCACATGTGCATTTCCTGCAGTACTCCAGTTCATAAAAATGTATGTTATTTAGTGGGTTTTGCATTACAAGTATTGCTTATACCATGCTTTGCCGTGTAAAATAGACTGTGCTGCACTGGGACTGCTTGCTTGTTAGGTGAATGCTCTGCCCACTACACTATTGCTGAGATGCTTCATTTGCATATATCATCCTTGTTATCCTCTTCAGCCTTTTAGGCTGCTTTCACTGTAGCTAAGCAATGGGCACACCCACGCACCTACGGTTAGCTGTACTCGGAGTTTTAGACAACAATACAGGGGTTTCTTCTTTTGATTTTTATGTCCTGTTGCTGTTGTACACATGTGGGACTGTTGGTGGGGAAATGTGGACACCTATGAGCGGTCTCACACATTTATTTCCACTTTCTGCTGTTCAACATTGCAGGAGGTTGTTTGTTCTGAGAGCTCTGCTCTCAGACACCCCCTCTGCACTCGTACATGTTGCATGTAAGCCTGGGAGCTCGGGCAGTGCACCTTCATTACTATGCATGGTGCGCTGCCATCCTGCTCCGATGTGGCCACTTCCGTGCAGGACTAGACTAGTCCTGCATGGAAGATTAGTAAATCCAGGGGTTTATCTTTATAAATATTGTTAATAAGGAAAATGAACTGAAGAGGAAAATAAAATTATTCTAACACTTTAAATAAAGAATTCCAGTTTAAAGAATCAAATGCTTTTTCAATATCTAGACTAACAAGAAGACCTTCTTTGTTTTTGTTATTTTGATATACAAATCTAGTTTGCTCTAAATTAATGATTTGTGATATTGCTTTTTTAATCTATCTAAAAGGACAGAAATTAAAATTATATAATCATCATTTAAAATTGATATGAGTCTGTATGAAGAACAATGATGAGGATTTTTATTTTCTTTTAGTATGGGTGTGATTAATGAATATTTCCATGGGGAAATTATCTCACATAATGGCATAGTGGTTCAGCAGTTTGCATTGTTGCCTGACAGCAAGAGGTTCTTCAGTTCGATTCTTGGCTGAGGTATCTTCTGTGTGAAGTCTACATGTCCACCCTGCATTCATGTGAGTTTTCTTCATGTGCTCCGTTTTTCTCCCATGTTACAAAGGCATGCATCTGGAATATTTCTCCCCTGGCCTCCACTGAAAATTGTCTGATTCCAAGTCAGACTTTCCTGGTAAACAAATGTTAAATAAATAAAATAAATACATAAAATAAATATGTGTGGACTTCTATAAGGGTTTTATGGAAAAGTGAGATAATAGATGGGTGAATAATTTATATATTTCTATTATTAGTCCATCTATACCTCAGCCTTAGGTTCAAATTGTTTTATTTTGTCTGAGGTATCTTTAAAAGTAATCTCCTTGTGTAAATTTTCTTTTAGTTCAGAGAGCATCTTTTTAAAAAAGGACAAATCAAGATCTAGATTTGGGACATTGTCTTCATTTTTGGATGATTTAGAGATATGTGATGACATCTGAAAACATTAAGGATGTCCCCAATGTCTGTATATGATTTGTTGTTATTAATATCTTTTATTTTAAGATGTTATTACTTTTTGGTTGTATTTGGGCTCTTTTAGTTATACTGTATATAAGTTTGGGAGACATAGCATAAGAATGTGCTTTTCATTTTTCCAAAGCTATGGCTGTTTTATGTGATAATATATCCATGTATCTCTTATTTAGATTTTCTATTACTTTTACTATAGACTTATAATTTGTTTTATATTTAGCTTTAGTCTCTTGAAATTGTGATTATATGTTTGATAGTTCTGATTTCCATTCTTTTGTTTTCCACTTATACCAAACTAGACGTTTACCAAAAATATAATCTTTTAAAGAGTCCCTGATCATAACTATATTAACTCCATCAGTATTATTTGTTTCTAGAAATAGAAAGGAACCAGGGTTTTAAATCTTTTATTTTTGTTTAATAAGCAGGTATTCTGGTTAAATAAGGTTATTTTTGAAGAATGTATGGAATTTTATAATAAGGGCATTGTGGTCAAAAATAGGATATGATATTGAATGTGGATATCTTTGAAATTATGTCCTGGGATACAAGTATTCTATCAATTCTAGTTTGCGTACCATATTTATAGGAATAATGAGTAAAGAGTAATGATTTGAAGTCTCTTGGAGTGAATGTATCTTTTAAGTTAAGATATTCAATTCAGTTTTAAGCACTTTTGCAGTTGAAGTCATTATTAGTTTTCTTTCATTTCTAGAATCTGAATCATCTAATAAACAACTGAAGTAATTTCCTATTATTAAAGTGCCTACATATTCATTAAGAATAATGTGTATGTGCTTTTCAGCTAACTTTTGTCTCCATCCCAGGAAACCAGTGTACATTTACTAAAGTCAATAATCTGTTATTACGTTTTATAACAACGAGAGTTATGTGAGCATCTTGGTCATCGTATTTATGAATGATCTGTGGTGGGATAGCATTTTTTCAATCAAATCAATTCTCTTCTCTTGCTTTTAAATGAAGACTGTGCCAAAACTTAATAATTAGTGAGAGTCCATACATTATCATCTGCATATTTAAAGCGCGCTTCTTAAAGGAATATAACTTGGACCTTGTTTGCTTTTAAATAAAGAAACGTGTTAGATCTTTTCTTTGATTATTTAAACCATTGACATTCAAAGATAACAGAGTTAACTCCATATATAAAATATGTTAAGAGAACAGTATAATGGTTAACTTGAGTTGATTTAATTAAATATTGTATAATTATACTTCCTGTATTTTTTTTTTGCAGAGTTAAAACCAGTATTTCAGGCATAATAAAAAGGAAAAAAGGAAAACAGTAATAAAACAAAGAGAATAATTTTGTTAAATACTTGGAATTCACAAAATTGCTAGCCTAGGATCCACTAGACTATCCTTCACTGGTTAAGTGGTTTAAAACTTATCAAGGAATAGAGAATTAATAGAATTAATAGAACTCTGTATGGTGGGAATGGCTGTGTGAGGTGAGTGTCAGAACTGTTTAACATGCTTCTTACAGACTACCATCTTTGAAGAGAGGTTGGCCTTCATGGCAATCATCTTTATGCCAGGAATAAAACAAGACTCACAAATTAAAAAAAATGTGGAAGGATATTTAGCACTTACCAAAATGATCTAACACTTCACCTTTGGTTCACTGAATCCACAGTAAAGCTCAACACATGAAAATAATAATCTATTTAATGCTAGCCAGTGCAAAAAGTGAATGACAGGCAAACCAGTCTCACAAGTGCTACACATCACCAAGTGCTACCAGACATGATAAAACAAGCACCACAACAGCACTATGGAGCTGGTAACAACTTTCATTTTAAGGCGGGAAATGTATGTATTAAATTCAGAAGTAATCTGCTATGTAACTGATACCTGAGTAAGAAAGAAACATTATACCAGCTTTTTCAAACAAGTACAGGAACTGATGAGGTAAATAAAATTTGAGTCAGTCTTGCTATCAGATGAGACTGAATCAGATAAGCTTATAATTATCAGAGTACTAATTAGATCAGCTCGCACCAAGCACAGCAAACACAGAGCACCAATGCAGAGTGGAAAATATCTTAGAGGTACGATTTGCTAACGGAAAGCAAACTTGTGTTTTTCACCATCCTCAAAGGAAACATTGACCAGTGCAACAACAACCAACAACTCACACCAACCGCCAAGCTCATTTCTCCTTCCCAGCACAACTAAGAGGTCTATTATCAGATAATTTACACACACACACACACACACACATATATATATATATATATATATATATATATATATATATATATATATATATATATATATATATATATATATGGGTCTACTTTAGTTGACCGAGACGCCACTTCGCCGACACGCAGAAGACCGAGACCAAATGACCGAAAACACACAATACCGACAACTCACAAAACCGAACACCATAACACGACACACAAAACGTAAACTACACATTACACACAACTACATATCCACTAACCTTAACCCAAACCCTAACCCTAAGGTTCGACACTACCGCATACTTACCCTACCCACACCCTAACCCTAACTCACTTAACCAACCCCTAAACCTAAAGTCTGTCACTATCGCGCACTGACCCTACCTGCACCCTAAACCTAACTCACTTAACCCACCCTAAAACATAAAGCCCGTCACTATCGCACACTCACCCTAACCGCACCCTAACCTAACCCTAACTCACTTAACCTGCCCCTAAACTACACTCCGTCACTATCACACACTTACCTTACCCGAACCCTAAGTCTGACACTACCGCACACTCACCTTTCCCGCACCCTAACCCTAAATCCCTCACTATCGCACACTTACCTGTCCGCACCCTATCCCTAAATCCCTCACTATCGCACACTTACCGAGTCTCGCTCACACATTCCCCATGTCGGTCTTTTGGCTGTCGGGATTTCACCTTGTCGATCACCTTAGTTTTCGGTCGTTTGGTCTCGGTCTTCTGCGTGTCGGCGAACTGGCGTCTCGGTCAACTCAAGTAGACCTATATATATATATATATATATATATATATATATATATATATATATAGATATATAAGAGAATATAGAAAATAGATTATTTACAGCTATTGCACATTAAAAGAATATGCTACCAAAATGACAGTTGAGTTAAATGTAATTGAACACATAATACTTAAGAAAAAAATTTAAAAAATTAAAAACATTATAAATCATACTTAGAGGAGAGACGTAAGAGATATGTTATATTGAAAACAATTACCTGTAAGATGAGAATGGATGGATGTTGTCTTAGTTCTCTAATGGGAGAATATATATGCACCATGGCCAAGTCATATGTGCAGTTAGGGTCAAGGGTCTTGATGGCCCAAGTGAGACTGCAGATCCTCACACCTGTCTCTCTGTCTTTGTTGAGTGGTGTAACTGTATCTGATATGGAGTCACCTATGCCTAAGATGTTATCGGATGTATTGTTTTAGCCTTGTTGTCTTAAGGGCTTTGGCCTGCCACCGGAGTGACTCCTTTTAATAGATGTATTTTCAGCAGTGTCTGCATATGCTTTTTATCTGTTATTGCGACACCGAGTGTCATGTATACCAAACCATTGCCTAAGATACTTTTGTGGTTTAGGCAGGGATTTTTTAAGTACCCCAGTGTAAGTAGGCTTATTTGTTTATTTGCCTAGGACATGGTGAGTGTCAGGACTGACAACATTATTGTTACAGACTACCATCTTTGAAGACAGGTTGGCCTCCAAGGTTGCACCTCTCAGATATGGAATCATTTATAGGAAGAATTAAACAGTTGTAGAGCATTTTCTTGCATTATGTCAGAGTTCCTATTGGTATCAGGCTGGCAACAGGTGGCGAGGTAATCTTAGATTTCATGATATTTAGTGCCTGGAGAAAAGGATACTCATGAGTGCTAATGAAGTTAACTTGTAGGAAGGATCTATATACTAGAACACTAGGATGAGCAGATTTTAACATAAATATGGAGAAAGGGTAAAGTCTTCTGGGTAACTCACTGTGTACTAAGAAGGAAGAAAAAAAAAGATAAGAAGGAAAACTTCAGCTTTACCAGTCTCAGGGGAGGAACTTCCCAGTTTTATTTATTAGTGCCCCTATTGTGAGCAGATGGGATGAGACTGGGAGTAATTTGCAAAGGCAATATGAAAGGCAGTCAACTCAAGAGCAAACTGGTTGGCAGTGTGGCATCTCAGTATTACGTATGTATAAAATACAATAAGAGGGTAAAAATATTTAAATAGCTCACACAAATTATGCTTTTGTGCTTACTGACAATAGCAATAAAAAAGCAGAGGAAGGGACTTTGTAGCCAAATTACCATAGGGAGAGGAAAGCAGGAGACACTGGTGTATAAAGTTACAACAGGATCATGATGTGAGAGTGGGGTAGAAATCAACAGAACTGTAACAAGCCAGATATGAACTCAGACAATAAAACCTGTTGCAGCATACAAAACCTCTCTATCAGCAAGGCGTTGTTCTAAAAGCTGGCTGAACAGAAGTATTATAGTTAGACAAAATAATGCACTTACAGTAAAACGCTGACAGAACATTATAATTAATAAGTGCAATATATATATATATATATATATATATATATATATATATATATATATGTAATAACCCCTCTGCCCACCTTAGTAATCTGTGCTAACCCTGCCCCTAACCCTAATATGCATCTTAACTTTTAGAAAGCCCTTCCCATAATGCTACCACTATTTGGGAAAATTTGAGGCTGGGTTATGGGTAGTGCTTTGGAAAAGAAAATTTGTTTCCTTTTTCAGTATACTGAGTGTTGATGTGTTCATTGTACAATATAATGAATGGTCACCATGTCATACTGCATGTTTGGTATGTCGACCAAGTGACATGCCGATCATTCATTATATAGCAATTATATAGTTAACTTCCTGGTGTAGAGATATTCCTTTTGTTTAAAAATGTATCCACAAAAGTAATCTTTTTCCAGGCTATTCACATGAAGAAGAGCAAACCCCTGGTCCTTGTAATAAACAAAACTGAAAAACACAGGGCAGGAAAAATCAATCCAATCATCAAACAGATCTGCAACAAGACTGATGAAATCTGACACTAAAAGGTTGCAATCCTCAAAATTCTTTGCTCTGCTCAAGCAATGTACTAAATCTAAGGCCTGATAGCTTTTGAACAAACTGTTTTGGTTAAAGAGCAAAAGAAGGTACTTACAGAAAATTAATGCCTTTATCTGATTAGCTTGCTGAATTATTTTGTATGCAACTATATGTCACCATAAAAATGATTTGGAAAATCAACAATTTTATTTATAGCAAGGCATGTAGCCTGAGCTATAATACCTCCTGCCTTATACATTTATGTAAGTTTGGGTGGCATAGTGCTATAGGGGTTACTGCTGCAGCCTTAGTGTACTTGGTTCTTTAGTCTGGGACTTGACTTGGATGCCTTCTGGGCAGAGTCTGCATATCTCCCTCTCGTAGTGTGGGTATACACTGGATATTCTGCTTTCCTCCCATACCACAAAGATGTGCTGCAGGTGAATATGTGATCCTTCAGACTGGCTATAGTTGCATGGAATCTCATGCATGAGAAACTGCATCTTACAATGGGGTAATACCTTTTTCTGGATTAGTATCTTTGTTTTGCACCAAATGAGTGCCACGACAGGTACTTGCTCCCCATTACCTTCAATAGGTTTAACTAGGTAATTGGAAATGAATGACTGGATGATGAATGAATGAATGAATGAATGAATGAATGAATGAATGACGAGACCTACTTCACTTTATTACTGGTTTTAGTAATATTAAAAATGGAAGTCACTGCATTCATTTAGTAAACATGGAGAAAAAGTGTTTTGGTACCTATCTTTAAGAATAAGGGTGATGTGCAGAGCTGCAGTAACTACAGAGGGATAAACTGATCAGTCACAGCTTGAAGTTATAGGAAAGAGTAGTGGAAGCTAGGTTAAGAAGGGAGGTGATGATTAGTGATCAGCAGTATGGTTTCATGCCAGGAAAGAGCACTACAGATGCAATATTTGCTCTGAGAGTGTTGATGGAGAGGTACAGAGAAGGTCAGAAGGAGTTGCATTGTGTCTTTGTGGACTTAGAGAAAGCATATGACAGGGTGCCTAGAGAGGAGTTGTGGTATTGTATGACGAAGTCGGGAGTGGCAGAGAAGTATGTGAGAGTGGTACAGGATATGTACAAGGGTAGTGTGACATTGGTGAGGACTGCGGTGGGAGTGACAGATATGTTTAAGGTGGAGGTGGGATTACATCAAGGATCAGCTCTGAGCCCTTTCTTATTTGCAGTGGTGATGGACAGGTTGACAGATGAGATTAGACAGGAGGCCCCATGGACTATGATGTTTGCAGATGACATTGTGATATGTAGTGAGAGTAGGGACTAGGTTGAGGAGACCCTGGAGAGGTGGAGATATAATTTAGAGAGGAGAGGAATGAAGGTCAGCAGGGCTAAAACAGAATATATGTGTGTAAATGAGAGGGAGGGTAGAGGAATGGTGAGGATGCAGGGAGTAGAGTTGGTAAAGGTGGATGAGTTTAAGTACTTGGGATCAACAGTTCCAAGTAATGGTGAGTGTGGAAGAGAGGTGAAGAAGAGAGTACAGGCAGGGTGGAATGGGTGGAGAAGAGTGTCAGGAGTGATTTGTGACAGACGGGTACCAATAAGAGTGAAAGGGAAGGTCTACAAGAGGGTAGTGAGACCAGCTATGTTATATGGGTTGGAGATGGTAGCATTGTCGAAAAGGCAGGAGTCAGAGCTGGATGTGGCAGAGTTAAAGATGTTAAGATTTGCACTGGGTGTGGCTAGGATGGACAGGATTAGGAATCAGTATATTAGAGGGTCAGCTCAGGTTGGACAGTTTGGAGACAAAGCAAGAGAGGCGAGTTTGCATTGGTTTGGACATGTGCTGAGGAGGGATGCTGGGTATATTGGGAAAAGGATGCTAAGGATGAAGCTGCCAGGTAAGAGGAAAAGAGGAAAGCCTAAGATGAGGTTTATGGATGTGGTGAGAGAGGACATGCAGGCGGTTAGTGTGAAAGAGCATGATGCAGAGGACAGGAAGAAATGGAAACAGATGATCTGCTGTGGCGACCCCTAACGGGAACAGCCAAAAGAAGAAGAAGAAGAAGATCATATAATTATGGAAGTACTTGATAGTGACCTCTCTGACTTGCCCCTACTTCAGCCATCCTCATTTCATAAAAATAAAATGATTTATGCTTTAAGTTTGTGAAATAATTTATTTATAATGGCCGACCCATGAACTTATCTTTAATTTAGCCAGTTTTAAATGCGTATCTAATGGTAGATCCGTGTTTTAAATGATTAACAATATTGGATGATGTCAGAAATGTATGGAATATCTGCAGAAACATAAGCAAGCAAAACTAGTATGGTTTTAACTTATATTTGCCATACTTTTTCAGTAAAGTGCTGAACTGTCTATTCCTGAATGTTGCTAACTGAGGACTGATGTCGTGTTTTAGGAAAATATGCAATGTTCAATGGACAGTGTTGATATGACACTCAAAGCAAATATTATTGACTATTGAAGGGCTTGCAGCAAGAGACCAGTTGCTATAATTGTTAGGGTCTTTGCCTCCAACATGCACAATTTGTTCCTGACTTCTGGCAATACCTGTTTGGACTTTGCTTGTTCTCTCTTTGTCTGTGGGGTCCCTCCCACCTCCAGAAAAACATGCTGAGTTTTTCCATCTCAAACTCACCAATGAATGGAGCAGTGGACAGCAACTGCCTTTATAGGGGGAAGAGAGTTGTATAGACTATCAGCTTTGGGCATCTAGTGTGGTGTTCAGTGTCCTCAAGATAGGAGAATATGGATCATAGACTATGCATTATGGCAGAGCTAGCCACTCACCGGTATATAATATGGCTGTAGTTGATTTGGTTGTGTTGACTAATGTCACCGATGGGCATGGGTATTTGCCACTGATAAATGTGTTGAGGACCCGGCCTATGCCAGGGACCCATGCAAATGGTGGGAGGGTGTATATGCCTTTATTTTCCAGTGTGTTCCCACCATAACGTACAGCGCCCCTTCATGAATAAGCTAATGGCTGGCCAGTGTCCAGTTGTCCAGCCTGAGTTACCTGGGTTAGGTCTGATGTAAAACCAATCAACCTGCCAAACATGAAGTAAGCTACACTCAGAGCTTGGAAGTGGATGTCTTCTTGGTAAGGAGGAGAGTGGAAATCCTATGTATCCAAGAGACAAGAAGGAAGGGCAGTGCAGCTAAACCACTTGGCTTAGGATCCAGAATCCACTACTCAGGAGGAGGACAGGCTAGAAATGGTGTTGTAATTGTGGTGAAAGAGAGACTTTAGAAGTCAGTGAGGGATGTCTTCAGAATTAGTGACAGTCTCATGGCAATCAGACTCCAGTGTAATGATAGGCCAGTATTCATAATCGCAGCCTATGTCCCACAGCAGTGTTGTGATAGTGAGGAAAAGAGTGTATTCAGACAACAGCTGCAAGACCTACTAGATAAAGCAGGACAACATGAATTGGTGTTGATAATGGATGACATGAATGCACATATCAGGACAGACAAAACACGATATGAGGACTGCCTCTGTCCACATAGGTGGGACAACAGAAGAAGAGGTCATTCTAGACTTGTATGCAGCAAATGGCTTGATAGTAGGCAACACGTGGTTCAGAAAGAGACAGTCACAAGATCACATACAAGTGTGGCAAACATGCAATTCGGGTAGACTTCCTCCTATTAAGGAAAGGGCACTGGGGCAGAATCAGTGATTGTAAAGTCATCCCCAGTGAAACAGTCAGCCCACAGCATAAAATGCTGGTTGCCAAAATCAGTTGTAAGCAGTGGTCAGAGAAGACAATAAGGTCAACAGAGACCAGGCTGAAGACAAAGACATTGACTGGAGAGAAAATACAGCTGTTCAATGAATTACTCAGGGCTGTAGCACCCCAAGAAGAGGAGGAAATAGGTGGAGTTGAAGAAGAATGGCAGTGCCTCAATCAGCATGTGTGAAGACTACAGAACAGATATGTGGCTGAGCCAGTTATGGAAATAAGGTACTTAAGGAAAGCTGGTGGTGGAATGCAGAAGTCCAAGACGTCATCAAAAGAAGGAGTGCAGGAAAAATGGGAGATAGAAAAAATGGGCCATGCTAGGAAGGAATACTGGTTAGCTAGGAAAGAAGCTAAGAAAGGGATTTTAATAGCAAAGAACAGGGCATCAGAGGCACTCCACCAACTTCTGGAAAGTGACTCAGTAGATGGCACAAAGAAACTATATCAGGTTGCAAGGCAAAGACAGAAAGATAAAGAAGATAGTCAGACACCCTTCATAAGGGATGCCAACAACAACCTGCTCACTAGTCCACAATACATCAAAGGCAGATGGCACTTTCAGCAGCTTCTAAATGTAGAAAACCCAATAGAAGCTGTACTACCCCAGATACAGCCTATGATGAAAGAAGAGGAGGATCCCACCATAGAAGAAGTAAGAACAGCACTAAGAAAATGAAGTCAGTGTAAGCAGCAGGCTCAGATGGGGTCACAGCAGAT
Source organism: Protopterus annectens (assembly GCF_019279795.1). Classification (NCBI taxonomy): domain Eukaryota; kingdom Metazoa; phylum Chordata; order Ceratodontiformes; family Protopteridae; genus Protopterus; species Protopterus annectens. Next base: position 205,060,260 of record NC_056727.1, on the reverse strand, counting down.
ATGATAAAGATGCTGGGTGAGATAGGGGAGAAATGGCTCCTGAGGTTACTCGTAGCACTGCGGACAGTAAGGCATATCCCAGATGACTGGAGATTAAGCATATTCATGTCAGTGTACAAGAACTAAGGGGACATCTACAACTGTGGGCAGTATAGAGGTATCAAATTCCTGTCACATTGCATGAAAGTTCTGGAGAGCATGATTGATAAATGGTTATGCAGAACAGTATAAAGTATGATGAGAGATGAGCAGTTTGGATTCAGCTCAAGATGCAGCATAACTGACCAGGTGCTTGCAATGAGATAGATAGTTGAGAAGCAGGTAGAGATGAGAAAAGAGTCCACCTGCACATTCCTAGACTTGGAGAAAACATATGACAATGTCCCAAGAAAGCTGATTTGGTTAGTCCTACAGTGGTGTGAAGTCCAAGAAACATTGGTAGAATTAGTGCAAGCTATGTACAAGGACCCAATGGCTCAAGTATGAATAGTGTTTGGTCTCATAGATAGGTTGCCAGTGGGAGTGGGTGTGCATCAGGGTTCAGCTGTGAGCCCACTGCTGTTCATACTGGTGATGGACTACTACATTAACAAACAGGTCAGAGAGGCCAGAAAAACAAAGTTGCTGTATGCAGGTAATGTGGCATTACAGACAGACTGAACAAGATCTTCAGCAAAGGTGTAGGGGAATAGAATGCAAAACTGATGGCACATGGGAAGAAACTAAGTACAGATAAGACAGTGGTAATGGCAGCAAATGGGAAAATCAGAAGAAGCTCTGAATTGAGATAGAAGGAAAGATAGTGGAACAGATTAACAACTTCTAGGACAGGTGGTTGAGGAGAAGGGAATTCTGAATGAAGAGGTCAAAGATAGAACCAGAGGGCCTGCAGCCAAATGGCACAGAGTGTCACAGGTAGTGTATGACAGAAGAATGCCCAATAAGCTGAAAAGTAAGGTGTACAAGACAGTGGTGTGACTAGTACTACTGTATGGTACAGAAACCTGGGCAGTAAAGGCAGAGCAGTTGAAGCTAGAGGTGATGGAAATGAAGTGCCTGAGATGGGTGGTAGGATGCAAACTGTGGGACAGACAAAGAAATGTGGACATGAGGGCAGAAGCCAAGGTAGCTCCAATTACAGAAAAGATCAAAGATTACAGATTACAGTGGTTCGGGCACATGTGCAGAAAAGCAGAAGACAATCTGGTAAAGAAGATTTTGGAAAGACAGGAAAAAAGCAAGAGGAAATTAGAGAGTCCTGCAAAGAGGTTGCTGGATTGTGTGAGAGAAGATCTGTGACAGTCAGACATGAATGTCTAAGAAGGCAGGAATGTAGCACTGAATCAAGAGAAATGGTGAAAGTTAACACGACACCCCAACCTCATGTAGAAAATGGGAAAAATGGAGTTGATGATGATGATGATAAAGGGCTTGCAAATACTTAAATCGGGGCTGTAAACTTCCTCTTTAAACCAGGTATTTATCAATCATTTAAATATAGTTAAACACTCAGCTCAACTTATCTGTATGGAGTGATTATTCCATAACTTTCTCATCCTATGGTGGTATGGTCTTTAATGGTGATAAATGAACTAAATTAAATGTGTTTCTTGCTCCATAAAAGTGATGCACAAATTATTCCCAATGTAACAGCCAAAGACAAATTTTAAACAACAAAGTCAAGTCGCCTCTTAATAATCATAATACTGTATAGCCCACAGAAAAAGGGTCTAGTACTGTTAGTCTGTCACTGTAACACAAAGTTCTTCAACTATTTGCTTTTTTTTTCAAGTTTTCTTATTTGCATCTTATTATATATATTTATAAACCGATAACTGAAACTCTAGTGAGTCCTGCTTTATTGATTTCTGAATGGTGATTGATGGTAACGCATAAGTGGTAGATATTGCATATATGTGAATATCAGCAGAAACATGGAAGAAAAAATAATGTGGTCATAGTTGTTGTATTACCTGAATGATAGGTCAAAGAACAACATGACAGTGAGTGAACTGGTACTCCTGTGTGTTACTGAGGATTTATAGCATGTTCTAAGGAATGCTGTTTTTTTTTTCAGTTTATAAAGCTAGTCACTTGAACAACAGTGTTTTTTGCTTTATGTATTTATGACTGGTGCATGACTATAACCCTTGAGTGTTAGAACCATTACTGAACTGATATTCCTGTGTATGGCTAACTAAAGATTAATGTCTTTTTCTAAGCAATGTTATTAAAGTAAATGAACTTTAATCAGTGACCAAAATATAAGGTATATAGGCAGCAACAGCAGCAAGGAAATATTTTACAATTATTATGTTTTTTTTCTTGTGTGATCTTCCTCATGTTTCTTTTCAGTGAAGCTATTATAATGTTTAGTCCTTTGTTTATAGTGTTTTTGTGCAGAAAAAAACACAGTACCAAGAAAAATATAAAATGTGTGCTGCTAAGTTAAGTTTTCTGGCAAACCATTTACTGAAATGGCTTACATAAAACCGATAGTGTGCTGACTGACGCAACACAATTTGAAGGAAGATCAGAACCTTATTGGGGACTGCAGATCAGTCAGATCTTCCTGCAGAAAATATGTTTGGAAACAGTACGATGATTACTGGTCACTACTCACCCTGCATATCAACTAACACTTACAAGCACTGAACTGAACTGCATCTAGTGCACTACCACCTACTACTGAGGCAATGTAGTGTTGCACATGTGCAGTCAGCACAAATAATATCTTTCTTATGCTGTGAACTAGGATTAGTGCTAAGCCTGGGTCCTGAGAATTTTAATCAGAATTAGTTGAAACAGTCTTGCATTTGTTTTCAGTGTCAGCCTATTAGAACTATTTTCTAGCCACTCATGAGGCGGTATATAAGAAGGTAGCTCACAAATAATGATAAGGGATGCTGGGTTACAGTGGATTAAATTCACAATAAATTAACAACAATTGGCCAGCATGATGTGAACCGAAGCACTGGTAATAAAACACTCCAAAAGAAAGCTAAATAGAGTACATAGTTTTTTATTTCAAAGCGGTTTCGGCTGATACGTCTTCATCAGTGAAAAAGTCTATCTTACATATAGTGAATTACATATTTATATACACCCCCAACCAATGGGAAACATAGTATGTTCCCGCTCCTAGTCATCATTACATATACAATGAGATAATCAAAAAATAAGTAATAAAAATTAAATAAGAAAAGCAAAAATAAAAATAAGGGCATGGAGACAATTTCTGATAATATATCATGATAATTGTATATACAAAATGTATATGAATATCAAAATACATATTTTGTTATTAATAAGAAGGAAAATCAGAATGAGAATGAAAAAACTGAGATGTGAGCATCCATAATAACTGAGATTTAACAAAATGAATACCAACGGTACTAGAAAATAAATATGGGTTGAGACCAAATCTATTATAATCAACATAGTTATAACCATAAGTTACAAGATCCAAACGATGACAGGTAATATTATATCCCTGAATATAAACAAAAAAATGTATACATGCATGTGTAAGAGTTCTAACAACAAACAATGATGCACAGATAGATAACAAAAATTAGAAACCAAAATAGAAATACAAAAATGTCATGGCACAAGACAATTAATCAATACTTATATTGAATCAATACATATACTGAATAAAAATAGTATTACGGTGTAAATATGCATAATATTGTATTACAAAATCATAATCCACACATATAGTGATGCTAGACATACTCGTATAAATAATATAAATAATATAAATAAGGCACGGCACAGAATCCCATAAACTGACAAACATTTATAAATGGTCATTCAAGCCTGGGGGAAATAATGCCCCCAGGGTGATAATCCAATATTTCTCCTTATGGTTGAGAATACAGTGCCATCCGTGTGAGTTGCCTCTGTCTCCAATGATTTTGTCTATAATCATGAATCTGAACTGAGCATTCTGATGTTTCAGAGTATGTCTATAAAGGGCATTGGTTTCTTTTTTGTTTTTAATGTCACTCGTGTTCATTCATACGAATTCTTAAAGACCAGGAGGTTTGTCCAACATAAAAAGCTGAACATTGGCAAGTAGCCAAATAGACCACCCAGCTGCTACTACAGTTGCCAAAAATTTTGGATTCAAACACTCTGCTAGTATTCGCACTAGTGAATTGTTTAAGTTTACTAACCTGTTGGTAAGAGCCACAGTGACCACAGGGGAAGGTGCCCAATAATTCATCTCCAGACATAGTCATTTGTTTGTATATAGCTCCCCCACTTTCCTTGTTCTCTCACTTCAAGAACAAGGAATTATTCTGTAGTTGTTGCAGAGCCGTGATCTCAGAAGGTGATAAATTATGCCTGAGTATGCTAAATTCTTTGTGTTGGAAATGTAGATCCTTGAGTACTGATTGTAAAAAAATGGATACATGTTTATTCATGGGTGGCTGAAATTCAGATTTCAAAAATCTGAATTCGTTAGATCTTTGAGAGTCCCTGTCAGAAAAAATAATTTCAGATTGAGATTACGACAAAAGCTGAGAACATCCGTAACAACATTATATTCATCAGAAAAAACCCCCGGTACAAAACCAAGTCCTTTATTCAACAATTGTTCTTGTTCATGTGACAATGTTACATCAGACAAATTTAAAACATTTTGATAAACACAATCAGTTACGTGAAAAGGTTCTGTATCAGCCCCTCTAAGGAATTGTTTTTTGTTCCTGTGCTTATGTTTGTGTCCACCCCGACGCATTGTTCCATTTCTAAGGGGACTGACATATTGGATTTTTTGCGATTGGGTGATTCCCTATATTCCACACTATCATTGTCTGTGTAGGAGGAATCCTTCCCTGATGTGCTTGTATTGGTATTCTCCCTGGTTTTTAAAATGGATCTGGGTCTTTTTCTAGCTCTAGTCACTGCTGTCCCCTGGTTGGCATCCATGAATCTGACTGTTCTGTGGGATTCAAAGGGACGTCCTCTCTGGTAGTCTGAGATGTCCCTGTTAAATTTTCTAATTTTCCTTTCCCTGGTTAATTTATCATGGTTTGCCAGCTCCTTTGACAATTTTTTGGTTGATTCTATGAATGTGGGCAGGAACTCAAATTTTTTACATTCCTCACATAATGCTCGGACTTCATTAAGGTTGATGTCAACCATTCTTTCATAATATTGTGCCAATATTTTTACAAACAACATGGATGCTTGTTGCAAAGCCTCATTCCATTCATTGGTTAGTCTCTCTTCAGATCTACCAACCATATGTTGTAACCGGATCCTTAGACCACTTGGAGCAATGTTTTTGCTTAAATAAGCACGAAACAGTCTTAAGTCCCAGATGTTTGATTTTAAGTTTTTGAGTCCCTTGCTGAGAGCATTAAATGCTATGTCACATCCATGGGGTGAATTATGTCCGGACACAATATGTAGTCAATAGAGATGGCTACCATAAATAAGACTCCCCACATTCACATAGCCCCCTTTTTTGAGTATGTAAGTCATTTCTTCATTTGAATATTGGATGTTGATGAATATCAATATAGTTATTTGTTTGATATTCACTACTGGACTCTTTATGACTGGTATAGTCAGATAATCACTGATTGGGTCGTTTTTTTCAGTTCACAATAAGGTGAACTTGGATATATGTGCTGTCTCCTGATTGACATCCATACCATCACTGTTGTATATACTCTGGGTTTTTTATGGTAGTCTTATTGGAGGTTAGCGTCTTGTGTTGCCAGCTCTATTGACTACTTATATACTAATTGACTTAAATATATAAGCATGGAATTGGAAAACATTTTACAAGGATTATGTGCCGATAGGGGGATACTGGTGTGTTCGGAATCAATATCATACCAGGCGATAATCAAAAGGAGTCCAGACATAATTCACCCCATGGATGTGACATAGCATTTAATGCTCTCAGCAAGGGACTCAAAAACTTAAGATCAAACATCTGGCACTTAAGACTGTTTTGTGCTTATTTAAGCAAAAACATTGCTCCGAGGGGTCTAAGGATCCGGTTACAACCTATGGTTGGTAGATCTGAAGAGAAACTAACCAGTGAATGGAATGAGGCTTTGCAACAAGCATCCATGTTGTTTGTAAAAATATTGGCACAATATTATGAAAGAATGGTTGACATCAACTTTAATGAAGTCCGAGCATTATGTGAGGAATGTAAAAAATTTGAGTCCCTGCCCACATTCATAGAATCAACCAAAAAATTGTCAAAGGAGCTGGCAAACCATGATAAATTAACCAGGGAAAGGAAAATTAGAAAATTTAACAGGGACATCTCAGACTACCAGAGAGGACGTCCCTTTGAATCCCACAGAACAGTCAGGTTCATGGATGCCAACCAGGGGACAGCAGTGACTAGAGCTAGAAAAAGACCCAGATCCATTTTAAAAACCAGGGAGATGTCCAATACAAGCACATCAGGGGAGGATTCCTCCTACACAGACAATGATAGTGTGGAATATAGGGAATCACCCAATCGCAAAAAATCCAATATGTCAGTCCCTTTAGAAATGGAACAAGGCGTCGGGGTGGACGCAAACATAAGCACAGGAACAAAAAACAATTCCTTAGAGGGGTTGATACAGAACCTTCTCAAGTAACTGATTGTGTTTACCAAAATGTTTTAAATCTGTCTGATGTAACATTGTCACATGAACAAGAACAATTGTTGAATAAAGGACTTGGTTTTGTACCGGGGTTTTTTTCTGATGAATATAATGTTGTTACGGATGTTCTCAGCTTTTGTCGTAATCTCAATCTGAAATTATTTTTTTCTGACAGGGACTCTCAAAGATCTAACGAATTCAGATTTTTGAAATCTGAATTTCAGCCACCCATGAATAAACATGTATCCATTTTTTTACAATCAGTACTCAGGGATCTACATTTCCAACACAAAGAATTTAGCATACTCGGGCATAATTTATCACCTTCTGAGATCACGGCTCTGCAACAACTACGGAATAATTCCTTGTTCTCTCACTTCAAGAACAAGGAAAGTGGGGGAGCTATATACAAACAAATGACTATGTCTGGAGATGACTTATTGGGCACCTTCCCCTGTGGTCACTGTGGCTCTTGCCAATAGGCTAGTAAACTTAAACAATTCACTAGTGCGAATACTAGCAGAGTGTTTGAATCCAAAATTTTTGGCAACTGTAGTAGCAGCTGGGTGGTCTATTTGGCTACTTGCCAATGTTCAGCTTTTTATGTTGGACAAACCTTCCGGTCTTTAAGAATTCATATGAATGAACACAAGAGTGACATTAAAAACAAAAAAGAAACCAATGCCCTTTATAGACATACTCTGAAACATCAGAATGCTCAGTTCAGATTCATTATTATAGACAAAATCATTGGAGACAGAGGCAACTCACACGGATGGCACTGTATTCTCAACCATAAGGAGAAATATTGGATTATCACCCTGGGGGCATTATTTCCCCCAGGCTTGAATGACCATTTGTAAATGTTTGTCAGTTTATGGGATTCTGTGCCGTGCCTTATTTATATTATTTATACGAGTATGTCTAGTATCACTATATGTGTGGATTATGATTTTGTAATACAATATTATGCATATTTACACCATAATACTATTTTTATTCAGTATATGTATTGATTCAATATAAGTATTGATTAATTGTCTTGTGCCATGACATTTTTGTATTTCTATTTTGGTTTCTAATTTTTGTTATCTATCTGTGCATCATTGTTTGTTGTTGGAACTCTTACACATGCATGTATACATTTTTTTGTTTATATTCAGGGATATAATATTACCTGTCATCGTTTCGATCTTGTAACTTATGGTTATAACTATGTTGATTATAATAGATTTGGTCTCTACCCATATTTATTTTCTAGTACCGTTGGTATTCATTTTGTTAAATCTCAGTTATTATGGATGCTCACATCTCAGTTTTTTCATTCTCATTCTGATTTTCCTTCTTATTAATAACAAAATATGTATTTTGATATTCATATACATTTTGTATATACAATTATCATGATATATTATCAGGAATTGTCTCCATGCCCTTATTTTTATTTTTGCTTTTCTTATTTAATTTTTATCATTTATTTTTTGATTATCTCATTGTATATGTAATGATGACTAGCAGCGGGAACATACTATGTTTCCCATTGGCTGGGGGTGTATATAAATATGTAATTCACTATATGTAAGATAGACTTTTTCACTGATGAAGGCATATCAGCCGAAACCGGTTTGAAATAAAAAGCTATGTACTCTATTTAGCTTTCTTTTGAAGTGTTTTATTACCAGTGCTTCAGTTCACATCATGCTGGCCAATTGTTGTTAATTTGGTATGTTTGGGCCGTGCATACCCTACGTGCATAGCATTGTGTTTTGTTTAAATTCACAATAGACACTAGGCAGAGCTTCTCTGTATCACCATTTTTGTTTATTCTTTGCCTTAAGCCATTGGTTCAGTCAATTTGACACGAAAAGGTACACAGTATTTCCATATATTCTCTGAAGATCATATAATTACACTTTTGTAAATAATTTGTGTATTTCAGTTCCCTAGAGTGCTGCACTGACCCCATATACAACTTAATTGAGAGATCTGGCAATATTTCAGGACATAAAAAACAATTAAGATAAAACAATGACCTTTAAATATGAATTTTTGTCCATCATAAGTTTTAATAGAGGCCATTTCGGTAACCATTTGAAATGCTGGGACTCATTAGAGGGAGTCTGTAAACATGGAAACTGAATGGCCAAAAGATCAGACTTTACATATATTAAGTCTGAGATGCCATTTCTTAGAATATTCTCATATCTCTAAGGTATGATGACCTCGAAGTTGGTATATAAAAGTTCAGGGGGTTGGAGGGTATGGGGGGAGCTTGCTCCACTTTTAAGTTTAAAGGAGAAGAGTGATTTTTGAGAGCAGGTCTTCTCCAGTTTTTTGGCCTTTTTTTGGCTTTTTGGCACTTAGCATTTCAAATGCTGACATTTCAGTAGGGAGCTGGCTATTTCATTTGACTTGAAGAAAATATACCTAAAATACTTGAGGATGGCTATTGCAACATAATCTAAAATGTTAGGTTTGTATGCCTTAGTGCAGTGGTACCAAAGGCTATTGCAGATTTAAGGGCACAGAATCTGCTCAATTGTACTATTTCACCAGCAAGTTTAGTTGGTTCATTTGGTGTTGTTGCTTTAATTTCTTTATTTTAGATCAAATGACCTTTTCATGCTTCTGTTTGGTAAAAAGTAAACAGAGGAGATACATCAAACACAGCAATAAGTATACAGTCTTTACTCAAGTCAAAAGGATGATTTGGAGCTTACGAATATCATGAACTACTTTCAAGAAGCAACGTATTGTAGTTACAAAGCAGGATGGAGAGAAATTTTTTTATTTGCTAATCTAGATCAGAAGAATATCCCCAAAAGAAGGAAGAATCTCAGTAGGAGTAGTGATGAAAAGATATGTCAGATGTTATATACAGGACAAACAGAACGAAAAAGTGTCCAAATAAATTAGTTAATGCAGAGTTTTCCCTGATGAATAATATAATACACTATGGATTTTGACCTGTAAAAGTAGAAATAGCTTTAGAGGCTGGAGACAATCATACATGCATGGGTGGCACCAATTTACTAACTACCCCTGAGTAATACATTTTAATACCCTAAACTGGAAATTTGGAATTCCCAGTGTTCATATGTTCAGGTTACTCCAAGCAAGAGGCATTTTATAGACTGTATCTGGAGTCTGGATGAAAATTAAACTTCTTGTGAAAATGAAAACTTCTGAATTCAGGCAAAATAGTCTCTTGTTCAGATTGCAGAAGCATGGCAGCAGGTGTATGACAGAAGATCCTTAAACTCTTGTGGGAGTGATGGGAAGAAATGCAACAAAAAAGTTCATAAAGGTGGAGAGAGAGATGCGGTTGTGGAAAATACTTTTCACATCCTTTATCTCTTCTGTGAAAGTGTTATCAATGGGACACATTGATGAAGGTATTTTAATCTCCATTCAATCTGGGAAATATTTTTTCAGGCATGCCTACCAGGAGTTGGTTTGAATGTGGAAATGAGAAATTAATTTATGTTCGCATAGTTTGAAATTGCCTGGCCTCCACTATCATCTTGTTGAGGTATGCCTGGGATAGAAACAATCAGGAAATATTTATTAATAATAACTATTCTTGTCACTGAGCTGTCATTAACATGAGCTAAAATAACCTGACTAAAAGCTGCTACATACCTTTCCTATAGGCAAGGGCGCCCACAGGCAGGTGCAAGGGGGTGCACTTGTTCCCCTCTGGATCAAAGACTTTTCCAGCAATAGGTCCACTGACTGGCCGGGACTTTAAATTTCTTTTAATTTAAAAAAAAATATGTTTTTTCTAAGGGCGTTCTTCTTTAAGAATGCTCTTTCCTTCTGGTTGCACAGACGCAGAAGATAAAAACAGGTTGCAAAGTCTTCTGTGTATGTGGAACTGATTGTTTATGCCTTCATCTTCTGTGAGTGCATGGAATTTGAATTTCAGAAGTTGTTTGGACTGTGAATGAATAGATAAGTAAGAGGTAGGTGTGTGCTTGTGTTTAAATGTTTAAGAGGTGTGTGTGTGTGTGTGTGTGTGTGTGTGTGTGTGTGTGTGTGTGTGTGTGTGTGTGTGTGTGTGTGTGTGTAAGAAGTAGGTAGGTGTGTGTGTGTGTGTGTGTGTGTGTGTGTGTGTGTGTGTGTGTGTGTGTGTGTGTGTGTGTGTGTGTGTGTGTGTGTGTGTGTAAGAGGGAGGTACGCGTGTGTGTGTTTCTAGAGTGAGAACCAGGGTAGGCTGATGACTTTCTACATGAGAGTCCCAAGACCAGTGCTTGTGCTTGCACTTGTGTTTGTACTTCTGACATACTTGCCATCTAGTCAGTAGTTATAAGTCAGTACAAACCTGCTATGCACATATGTAAGTAAACACACAGCAATAACACTTAAGGGTTCTTTTCTTCATACACATTAAGCTTTTGTAACTATCACTCTGGACATGCAACACCATAGCTGACATTTCCATTTCATGGAGGAATCCAGTTTCCTGTTGGTCTTTTCTTTATCTAAGGCACATAAAAATAAATATGAGGCAAAAAATATTTTGAGATGTGGGAAACTGTCAGTGAAAGATTTAAACAAATACATTTCTTGGTAGTATTTTATATAAGTGTTTTATGTAATTGATGTGTTTGCGTGTGGTTCCCTTAATTGTAATTCAGCCCTGTCATGGATTTATACTTAATTGATATAAATATTTAAGGTATATGTTTTGTGAATTAAAGTGTTTGTGTAAGAGAGAGGGGGTGGGGTTCAGACCTCGCTTTGTCCATATTTTTGCCTCATATTTTTGGTTTGTTTCTCATAAAATTGTGTTTATCAGGCAAATCATTGAGGACTGAAGTCTGAAAATAATGGCAAACATTTGATATTTAGACTTCATATCCTTCAGAAAATGCCTACTAATGCAAAACATGTTGCTCTATCAACTTTCTAAGGAGGTAGGGGATGTGTGTGTCATAGCTCTCAACTGTACAGATTTTTACAGAATGTCCAGATTTTTGCCTTATATGTTTAGTCTGTTCCTCAAAAAAAATTTTTTTTTGACAAATCACTGGGATGAGCTAAGGATTAAAGTTATTAAATAATAACATGCATTTGAGTTTCAGACTTCATATCCATCAGAAAATGCATTCTAACACAAATCCTGTTATTCTAGCAACTTTTTAAATTTATAACAGCAATATTTAAAATGTGTCCCTAGTTTTGGGCCTTTGTCCTCCTCCCATTATGAAAGACTTTGTCCAGACTTCTTGTGCTAAGGGATGGAGAGGTATGGTGTGTGTGTGTGTGTGTGTGTGTGTGTGTGTGTGTGTGTGTGTGTGTGTGAGTGAGTAACAGGGAGGTTGCATACCCCTCAGCTGTCCAGGTTTTTGTAGAATGTCCAGATTTCATGTTCATGACAGCAATATTTATAGGGTCTACTTCACGATCTCGAAAGCCGACAATATCGAAGCTGATATTGCCGGCAGCACAACATCGAAATTGCAGAACATCGTGCAGGTAAATGGAAATCTCCATAGGGGGATATTTCCATTTACCTCAATGTAGTGCGGTCTCAGAGTTGGAATATTTAATTAGGGGGGTGTGAGGGGTGCAGGGGGGCTTGCCCCCTGCCTACACTAGTTAGTTTTTATTTTTGTTTGTTTGTTTTTTTTTTTAATGTTATTCGATGTTTTACTACATCGATCACTAGAGGCCGACCTTTAGTGATTCGATGTAGTAAAATTTCGATAACGCGATATAGATGCATATTTGTAATCTGTCTCTATTTATTTTAGGCTTTGTCTAGATTTCTTGCAATAAGAGGCTGAGGTGTATGTGTGAGAGAGTGAAATGCCCTAGTTAGAGTTAGCAGAAGGAATTTATTTTCAAGTGCATTTTCAAGGAATTGTGAGCTTCAAGGGAAGAGACGTTTGCTGCTCATGCTAAGTCTGCTTACAATGTGTGACTGTTTTGTTCAGCAAATTGTATCACTACTGTGGTACAGAATTTTAAAGCAGTGCTAGTAGTGCAACACGTGGCATACTTGCATCTTGATGCAGAAGGCTGTAGGTTCTACTCACACAGCATGTAGATTTGTATTCCCAGGGGGTGGGGGGCTGCAGTCCTGAGTATGTCCTCCTTTGGATGAGATGCCTAGTAACTATGAACTTGTTTTTCAGTTTACCATCCATTCCTTATTGCAATATACCAGCTTACATTTTTTTTAATGTAACATATACAATTTATTCTTCAAGGTCAGCAGGCACTGAATTTGTAGATGAAACACTGAAATCATTAGATTCAGATCACTTTAATGTGGAATTATTCAGGTGACTTACTTCTGCAGAGATTGTGTATATTGACTACTGATACTGGTGGATTGTAACTACAGAAGTTTGAGTGGCCTTTTATGGTTGAAATGTTCTGAATTGGGCAGTTGGTCATTAGTGGTTCATATGTTTTGTTTCACTGCATAATGGAAAAATGTTAAAAACTATAAATTTAAAACACACTGTAACAAGTGGTGCTGCATTATACAAGGGATATAATTTATTATATATTATAATTTAATACAATCAGGAAGGTGAATCAAAGAACTTTTGCATGCTCCTAAAATGTGTGTAAGGGCCCTATGATTTGAAAACAGCCCAAAGGTAAACATAATCTGACACTAGCCAGATGCATTTTCTTTGAATGTGAGTTTTAAAGGCAGAGAAGTTTTAATGCTAAATCTGTTTTCTCTGTAAGACTGTATTGTTTTATTTAACAAATGTCTATCAGTGTTCATGCTATAAGATTTGAAATAAAAGTTGTAAATTAAATCCAAATATCTGTAATCATTGTAGAAGTAAAGCATAAAACAGTATGCACACTGAGAGTTTTGAACAGTGTTTATGGCAACTGGAGAGAAATAGCCAAGTAATGGGACACCGGAATGGCTGCATGGAGGGGGGGGCTATGAGTTTGCACCCCCCTGAAAAAAATCTTGTGGGGTTCCCTGCTTATAGGACCTTGAAAGTGACATAACTTGAGGGAATGAAGGTTCTTACTAAAAGCAGCAGAAGTATCTCAAAGACAATGTCAGACAGGGACATTTAAGGCAAGAGGTGCCTCTATGACCTGAATAAGGGTATAAACATTAATTCTGGGAAAATGGGTCTACTAAGATGGCTCGTGCTATAGGACTGCAGCCCCCCCACCTATACAAAAGAAAGAAGAAAATCCTTCCACCTGTACAAAAGAAAGAAGAAATATCCCCCACCTGTACAAGAAAATTAAAAAAAAAATTGTGAGTCCCGGAACTCCACACATGTGTGCTTGGAGTTCCTGGGTACTCACAGAACTCCAGACTGCTGTGTTAGACAGTCCGGATAGAAGAGAAAGGCATCTCTGCCCTGTCAGCCCAGCGGTGATGATCGCACATATGAGAAGGAAACCGGACTGCGTCATCAGCAGGCTGGAGCCTCCAGCCTGTTCTCGCGGAGCCAAGCCAAACTGGAAACCAGCCGTTAGTGTGCATGGGCTGAGGAGAAGAAGACTACAGGGGAGTGTGTGGGCTGAGGAGGAGAAGACTACAGAGGAGCGCTTTGAAAACCAGCTGTTAGCTTGCACAGGTGGGACTACAAAAGAGCTTAATTTCAGGGGGATTATTGCAGCAGTGTGCGGAACAGAAGAGGACTACAGGGGAACGAATGGATTAGCTGCAGTGTGGAATGGAAGACTGGGTGCTTCAGGTAGTGTATGTGTGTGTGTGTGTGTGTGTGTGTGTGTGTGTGTGTGTGTGTGTGTGTGTGTGTGTGTGGGTGTGTGTGTGTGTGTGTGTAATGCCACAGTTGCTGTATACTGGTGGCTAGAGAGAACACATGGTGGTGGGTAGAGAATACTCAGGCTTGAACCCTGTACCTTGGGTTCAGGTGGCAAGGGCCTGAATTCCCTACCCTCCACCATTTGTAAAAAATTTGCAGATGTTTGCCTCATATTTGTTCTGTTCCTCATAAAATCTGTGGTTTCTGTGTATTTGTTTTTTCTTGCAAAGTCAGTAGTGCTGTGGTGCACTGGTAGCATTGTTGCCTGACAGCTACAGTTTCTCTGGTTTGATTCTTGGCTGTGGTGCCTTTGGTGTGGAGTCTGCATGTCCTCCCATCTTATAAAGAACATGTGTCTGGAGTGTTTCTCCCTGCACTGCTGAAAATTGGCTTTTGTTCCAAGTCAGACTTTCCTGGTTAACAAATGTTAAATAAAAATAACAGGCATTTGAATTTCAGACTTCATATTCTTCAGAAAGTACGTGGTAACACAAAACCTTTTATTCTAGCAATTTACTAAGTTTATAACATGGATATTTGAAATTTGTCCCTATTTCTGGGACTGTATTCCTTCATTATTGGCTTCATCCAGGTTTTTTGTGCTAAGGTTGAGAGCTATGGTGAGAACTGAATTCACTGAATATGCTTGGGTGCTGTATTCCCCTGTTATTGGCTTTGTTCAGGTGTTTTGTGCTAAGAGCTTGACAGCTATGGTGAGAACTGAATTCACTAAATGGTAGCCATATAGGTTTCAGTCTTCCTCTCTTGCACAAAACAGATGATTTGGCATAGTGGTATGTTGCTCTGACTGTTTTGCACAGGGTCCCCTGGGTTCAAGACTTGGCAGTGAAATGTATGGTGGTAACACAGCATTTTATTCTAGCAACTTTCCAACATTATACAAGCAATGTTTAAAATGTGTCCCTGGTTTTTGGGCTTTTGCCTCCCCCCCATAAATGTTGGCTTTTCCAGATTTCTTGTCCTGCAAAGTTCAGAGATACAGCTGAGTGTCAAGTAGATTTTACAAGGAGCTGAGAGCTGCAGGGGAACAAAAGTTTAATGCTGCTTATGCTGAGTCTGCATGAATTGTTAATAGCACAACAGGTAGTGTACTTGCTTTTGATGCAGAAGGCCGTGGGTACTACTCCCACAGTAGGTAGATGCATTGCTGATACTGTACTGTGTTGTAAAGGGGATGGATGCTGCAGTCCTTTTTGGCAAAGATACCTAGTAACTATGAACCTGTTATCAGTTTGCCATCTATTCCCTATTGCGATATTACTAGCTTATCATTTTTTTAATGCAACATAGGCAATTTATTCCTCAAGGGCAACAGGCATTTTATTTGTAGATGAAACAATGACATATAAAGTTGTTTGCTAGCAGCAACCTCTTCATTAGTTACAGATTTCTTTAATGTGAAATTATTTAGATGACTTTTACTTCTTCAGAGTGTGCATATTTACTGATACTGGTGGACTGTAGAAGTTTTTTTTATGATGGAAATGTTCTGAATTGGGCAGTTTTGTCATTAATGGTGCATGCATTTTGTTTCATTGTTTACGGGAAAAATGTTTAAAACAATACATTCAAAATGCCCTCTAACAACTGTACTGTATTGTACAAGGAATATAATTTAATACAATCAGGAAGGTGTATCAAAGAGCATGTCTATGTTGCATGTTCAAGGGGCCTATGATTTTGAAAACAGCCCAAAGTTAATCTTTATCTGCCACTGGCAAAATGTATTTTCTTTGAATGTGGGTTTCAATGCTGTTTCAATGAATGTGAGTTTCAAGGGCAGAGAAGTTTTAATGCTAAGTTTATTTTCATTGTGAGACTGCATTCCTTTGTTTAGAAGATATCTATTAAAGTTTGTGCTTGTAAAATGCAAAATAAAACTTTCAAATGAAATCCAAATCATAATAGAAGTAAAGCAGTATGCACATTACAGTGTTTATGGTAAATGGGGTGAAATAACCAAGGAATGGGACATTGGAATGGCTGCAGGGGGGAGGCTCCATTCGACCATGATTTTGTGAGGGGGAAGGGCAGCAAACTCAAAGATGGCCCCAGCTGAACTATACCTCTCAGCTGTCCAGATTTTTGCAGAATGAATAGATTTTTGTTTCTTATTTTTGGTTTGTTCCTCATAAAATTTGTGGTTTTCTGACAAATCATTTAGGAATGAAGTCACTAAATGACAGACATTGAGTTTCAGACATCATAACCTTCAGAAAAATGCATGCTAAAGCAAGACCTGTTATTCTATTAACTGTCTTAAGTTTATACAAGAGCAATTTTTAGTACTGTTTGTATGTTCCCCCAATATATTTGGCCTTGTCCAGATTTCCTGCATTAAGAGTTTGAGAGGTACATGCAAATAAATCACTTTATAGAATTAGGAATATCCAAACCTCTCAACTGTCCCCAATTCAGGCTCAAAATGTTGCTCTTCCCCTAATAAACCCTCTGCAAAATGGCAATTTTGGAAGAAAACGTGGAGGGATTACAATTATAAATAGCTGTAATGATCAGAGTTATAGATTACTTTTATTTCAGAAATGCATGCAGATGCTCTTATTTTGTCAGCTGCTCAAGTTAACAGTACTAATATTAAAAAGGTGTACCTTCTTTGACAGGTTCCCAGCTGTATTGTGTAGCAATCTTATATTTTTGCATCACATTTTTGGTCTGTTTTTCATAAAATTGCAGTTTTCTGGCAAATTAGTGGCAAATCATTAAAGATTGAAGTTAGAATATAATGGCAGACATTTGAGTTTCAGATTTCATACCCTTCAGAAATTTCATACTTAATGCAAGACCTACTACTTTCTAAGTTTATAAGAGCAATATTTAAAAATTGTCCTTATTTTTGGGCCTGTGTCCCACTTCTATGTATGGCTTTGTCCAGACTTCTTGCTGTGAGTTATGAGTGTCAGTGCCATCACTGTCAGCCAGAGACATTTCAAATTGTGACATACTTGTTGCACCCCACTCCCCATTGTAGTGGCTCTGGATGTGTCCAAGCAAGGCAAGGAGCAGTTATGCAGTGTAAGTGTGCAGAGTATTCCCCCATCCGAGGCAGACCACATGTACGACCGTGGCTTTTCATCTGTTCTTGATTTTGCAGAATGTTCTGGTTTTCTGTTATATTTTTATACTGTTGATTTATGCTTCTTATTATTCAGGAAATGCATGCTGTCACAGTGCCCTGTTGCTCTGTGTTTAAGTAACAATGCTTTAATGACCATCAGGTAAGCTTATCGGAGATTTTAAGATGCAAGTAAGCTTTAATAAGCATACTGTTAAAGAATTACCAACATTGAAAGCCTTTTCGTTGTTGCCATGCAGAGAATATTTACATAACTAGATAACGTATAAGCCTTAGGTATTGAAATGCATATGACAGTATTTGAAATAAAGGACAGGATTACAGTATATTCAGAAGCTCATTACATTTGTTAGAGACTTGCAGTCATCTTTGCAAATTGCAGACTTTACCCGTAAACTAAACAGAATGCCAATCTATCATGTGTGGTCCATGACCTGTGCAGTTATCCTTTAAGCAGTTTATCTTGAGCTTGTTTCTTGTTTGTTGTTCATTTTTTACTTTGATCATGTCTTCCCCATGAAACAAGTAGATAGTTGTGTCAGGCAGCAGGTCTTTTTTGGATAAGAAACATTTTTACAAGTGGGGGTATCACACAGAGATTGCTGCTTTCAGCATGTTACTTGGTAATTTTATAAATTGAATATAAATTATAATTAGAACTGCAGTGCAAGAAGAAGTGGTTTGAGTTGAGTGCTGCTTGTTTTTTTTTATACTTGATTCTGACTGGCATTCCAGTAATGTATTTAAAAAGTAATTTATTTTTTCATGAATCACAACCTTTGTGTTTCCATCTAGATATTAAATAAGTTGTCATGTAGCCAATGTTTTGAAATATTTTTTTCTTCTACACTTCATTTTGTCTAGATTGGACTTTCGTAATGATGGTTTGGCACCCAGGGCAGCATATTTAATTAAAGTTCCAGTTGTTGTGGTTTTGAGCATAGCCCCACCCCTTTCTAGTTGGTCACACCCCTTTCCATTGGCCCCATCCATTCAGCTGTCTCCTGCAGCCCCCCTTTAATTTGAAGTCATCAGCCGCCACTGCTAAGATTCATAGGTTCAGGTATGTAGTTTCCTGGGTTGTTTTTGCAGTGTTAGTAAGAACGATTTTAGCTCAGTATAGCATTACTATTTCTTTTTCTGAGTTTTCTTTTTTAATTGTGTGTTGAATTTGCAGATCAAATTTAAGGTTGCCATCTATTAGCATACCTAATAGTTTAGTATATGGAGCCACTTCTATTAGTGTATTATCTTCTTCTTCTCCTTTCAGCTTTTCCTGGTTAAATGGTCACCACAGCAGATGACCTGTGCGCTTATGATTGGCAGTGAAGTTTTTATGGTGTCGAGTTGCCAGCCTGGTGCCCAACCTTCCACAGAAGGCACACACACACACACACACGCACACACACACACACACACACACACACACACACACACACACACACCACACACACACACACACACACACACACACACACACATACACACACACACACACACACACACACACACACACACACACACATGCACTCATGCCTAGGGCCAATTTAGAGCATCCAATCCACCTACAGCATGTCTTTGGGATGTGGGAGGAAACCGAAGCACC
>NC_056727.1:205021138-205036138 GCF_019279795.1 Protopterus annectens | reverse complement strand
TCCACACTTCTCTCTTACATCTTCTTTTCCTGGCCTCTGTTGTAACAACTTATCAATATTACCTTTTCTTACTTTACCCCCCCCCCCCCACACAAACTCTAATTCCTCACCACTCCATACCAAAGTCATACACTTTAGTATAGCTCTAACCCTTTTTAACTCCACCAAAGTAGCATTTTTCATATATAGATATGCACATCAACACACCTTACCTCAACTACTCTGTAGATATACTAAACTTACTTTCAAACACCGAAATCAAGTAAAGCAGGTAAGGTTAAACCTCATACATGGTGGTGACATCCACCCAAATCTAGGCCTCAAAATTAATTTGCAACACCCAAACACACTGTCCATTCTACATGCTCACATTACTACTAACTCTACCAACAGAAAGTCAGACCTCTTACTTCTAAACATGAGTCTCAGGAGCATAGTGTTCAAAATACATGAATTCCATGCAAATGTCTCACTCTACTCCCCTGATATATTAATTTTAATGAAAACCTGGCTAATGCCTGAGATAAGTGGCAATGAAATTCTACCTAAAGGCTACAACATCCACAGATTGGATAGATTAAACAAATGTGGTTGAGGTACATCTATTATCTACAAAAACACACTCAAAGTTCAATGCCTAGAACCAAACCTACCTGAATTAAAAAATGCAGAAATACTATTTACTAGACTTTACATAAACTCCCCAAAAAACATAACTACTATAGCAATTTACATCCCTCCGGGAAACAACCCTGCCTTAATTGAGGACTTCCTGCACTGGTCATCCTTAACATTCTCTCAAGAAACTGTAGTAATGGGTGACTTTAATATAGACTGGCTAACCTGCACGTCAGACACTCCTACATATTTCATAGACTTATATGGATTCTCCCAGCTAACTTAATCCCCAATGAGAATTGACAAAAAAACTAATAGACAGTCACTACTAGACTAGATATTAACCAATAAACCATCACTTGCCTCCCAGTCAGGTTGCCTCCCAGACAGTATTAGTGACCAGCTAGCCACCTGCTTGGTCAAGCAATATCTACACTCTCCCCAAAAAACTGTATATAGACAAACATGCAGCAGGAAAAACTTTCAAACATTCTTATCAACCTTACAACAATGCGACTGGACCCCGCTAATATCACTTCCACTGAATACTGCTGTATCATACTTTAATGATACGTTTTTAGACATATTCAACAGCTAAGCACCTCCTAGAACTATTAGAATTAGGACAAACTATGCTCCCTGGTTAACTAAGGAAACCAGGTTATTACTTAAAGCCAGAGATTAAGCTTGGGCACACTACCAGGCCAACAAAAAACACACCACCTTCGATTCTTATGGGCAACTAAAAAATAAAGCCAAGAAACGGGTCAGAAATGACAAAAAAATGTATTACATTGCAACCCAACACAAATATAAAAACATTGTACTTCACCACAAAAGTGAATCCAATCCAGTAGAAAAACAAGGACTTATTCTTAAAATGCACACAAGTAGCTTAAAATTTGTGATATATATCCACGTATGGAACAAGTTAAATGTAGTTGGAATTTGGTCAAAAGTGAGGTAGATTTTTTGAGTAATAAAAGAATGGGTTTTTCATACAGAAAAGGTAGAAGTATTAAAGATTTTATTGTTCACAGTCGGTTTAATATGCCTAATATTAAAATGGGAAAGCAAGTAGAACAGTTGGGTACTACAGCTTGTGGTAAATGTAGTATTTGCAAGTTTATAGTTAATGAATTTAATGTTATAAATGCGGTTTCTTTTGTTACAAATGGCATTTTTAATTGCAATACGGAGAGAGTTGTATATGGTATGAGATGTACATGCAATAAATTTTATGTGGGAGAAACTAAGAGGTCTCTTGCATGTAGAATAAAAGAACATGTTAGAGACATAAAAAATTATAAACAAACTTGCCCCATAGCATTGCACTTTAATAAATTTCATAATGGTAATCCAGAGGGATTAGTTGTGACAGTTTTAGATAGTGTAAAAGGAAATATATATTTAAGTGAGCAACAAATCAAACATATATTAAGAAAGAAAGAGTTATGTTTAATTTTAAAATTTAATACATTAAATCCTAGAGGGTTAAACTATGATTGTTCTTGGAAAAGTTTGTTATAAGTGCATATATGAATAGTATGTATTACTGTGGGTATTATAGTGTTGTTCCTTTATTTGTTAATTAATGTATTAAGAGGGTGTGTTTCATGTTAGTATAAAGGTGATGAAAATGCATATGAAAAGTTTTTACTCTGTTAAAGGCAAGTGTGCCGAGGCGCTAGAGAATTTATCTGCTTTTGTTCCATACGTGGATATATATCACGAATTTTAAGCTACTTGTGTGCATTTTAAGAATAAATCCTTGTTTTTCTACTGGATTGGATTCACTTTTGTGGTGAAGTACAAGCTTCCTTCGTTTTTTCTGTGGTTATATATACAAATACAGAAACAACCCCCCAAAAATTTGGGCTACCATAAAATCAACTACTAAAGCCAGGTCAATCTGTAACCCCAACCCCCGACAATACAAACAATGTAGACAATATAGCCATTCAGCTTAATACATATTTCACTAACTCCATATGAACTCTGACCAAAACTAACAACACACCTCTAACAATTCCCAAAAATCTAAATAACACATCCAATGCCTTCTCCTTCAACCCCGTACAAACCAGTACCATAAAGAAACTACTAAACAAACTTAAAACTACTTCCCTCACTGCTGATAACCTACTTTCTGAATACCTCAATATAACTGCTCTTATCCAGTCTGCATTTTGATCAGTCACATAATTGAATAGTATGTTCCCAAATTTTGGAAAATAGCTTACATCACATCACTACATAAAAAGAGGGACCTGCACAGAACGTTCTAATTTTAAGCCAATAACAATCTTATCTCCACTATCAAAAACCTTAGAAAAATGCATCCATTCCCAGTTCCTGAACTATTTACTAAGAAACTACCTTCTAACTAATGCCAGCATGGCTTCCAACCCCATCACAGTACCACTACAGAGCTCTCCTAAGCTTCACAAACACCATCAACCAATATAGAAATAACAGTTATCTAGTCTCCTCCACATTTCTAGACATGTCTTAAGCATCCAATACTGTCTCCCACCAAAAAATACTCAATGTACACTTATCCCTTAATTTAAGACATACAGCCCTCACATGGTTCCATAACTACCTATCTGGCAAACAACATGCTGTAAAATGGCATCATAATTTATCCTCTCTGCTATATTTTCCACTAGGCATATCACAAGGCTCTATCGTGAGTCCACTCCTATTTAGCATCTTCACTAACAATCTCCACACTGCCACCCACCTAGCTACAATCAAAAAGTACGTTGATGATTCCATGCTCATCTGTTCAGCCCCCTCTTTCGCTAAACTCCAGAAAATAACCCAGCTTTCCTTTACAGGAGTAGAATCATGGCTGTCTGACTCTCAGTTAATTCTTAATCCCAATAAAACTAAACGTATGTTTTTTTCAAATAACAAAGCCTCAGACCTGCAGTCCTCTTTTCAGATATATTCTTCTAACAACACCAAGATATAACCTATACCACACACAAAGCTACTCAGAGTTGCAATCAATAATAACATGAGATTTGACAAACACTTCTTTCTCTCTAATTATAAAAAAGTCCATATTAAACTAGCTTCACTTTACAGAGTTAAACTTTAGCTCACCGACTCCACAAGACAATCTATTGCAAGGACTCTTCTACTCTCTACTCTTCTTTATGTCTCTGCTATCTTCACCTACCTCAAGAAAACATAATTAACAAAACTAGATGCTTGTTACAATAAGATTGCCAGATTCACTACTAGCTCACCATATAGAACCCATCACTGCACTGCCTTATGCCAACTAAATTGGCTTGAGTTACCTAATTAATTCTCACTGAACTTACAATGGCCCATGGCATAATATACCAACCTGACAAATGTCCAGCACTCCTTAACCTACTTCAGCTTCAGTCTAGCAGAAGACACCTGAGATCTTCTAACAAATTCCTATTACAAGTCACAAAAGCTAACAACTACTATGGAGATGCTCTCTACTTTAATCAAATCTCCAGGACATGGAACTTGACCCCCAGCACACATCCTAACCACTGCCAATCCCTCACAGTTCAAAATACTTGTAAAGTCCCATCTGTCTAATTATTGGCTCTGCTCTTGTCTATCCCCTGACTGACTATAATTCCCTCTTGTCTAACTCGTGGCTGACATCCAGCTGTACTGGTTTTCTCATGTTGTCTATCTTCCTCTGTAGATTTTTTTCTGTCCACTTGATATATGTATAATTCATTTCACTTATAAATTCTCCATGCACAAATATTATCTTACTTCCTCTGTCTAGATAATCTGTCCAACCTATTTCACTCTCACCCTAATTACTTCTTTGCTCCTGAACTCCTAATCTATACCTTGGACGGTGCTTTGTAGAGTGCAAATAGTGACACAGTCACATCTACCCAAATTCATGAATATGAAATGTATAACACATGAAGTATATCATGTATCAACAATTGTTATATTTCCTACTAACTTTAGGTACTAGTTGTGTTCCTTTGTATATGGTTTTTATGTATAACATTGTATATGCTTTTTATGTATAATTTGTATTTCTCTGTTTATGCTATTACTGTATAAGTTTATAACCTATGTCACTCCTGTTGTTATTTGTGTTTATTGGGACTTTTCCCCTCGGGCATCCACTGAAAATTGGCCTGTGCCCAGCTGGACTATCCTGATAGACAAATGTCAGATAAATAAATAACAAGAACACCAGACTATGCCTAAGAACTATTTTAGGGACATATAGTAGTTACCAGACTATTCCTAAGAACTATTGTAGGGATATATATAGTAGTTTAGGGGTCTATGCTAAGAAAATGAAAACAGGGTCAGTTAGTTTAAACCATGGATAGCTCCTGTAGCCATTATATCTGCATTGTTGATTGTGTACATCTCAGATATCAGACTGCAATAAAAATAGTCAAAATAATTTATTTCAACTGATTTACACAAATAAAATTTAGATAGCCACATCAAAGTACAATAAATCATTTTACACAAGTACACATTAGAAAGCCAGTATAATATTTAAGTTAAGCAAGTGACATCAGGGAGAGTCAGCTGCATTCATCCATAGACAACCTCTTCCCAGCAATTATAGTTATTTGTACAACTCTGATGTCTTATGTTAATAAAATAATTAAAAATATATAACAAAGGCCACAGTAATTTATTTCAGCTCTATTCCACAGAAGCCAAACAGTGTAAATAATTCCTGCTTAGTTCATTCAAAGACAAATTAGTCCTGAAAAGTCCACAGACTGCCCACAATGTCTAGTTGCCTGCCAGAATAAAAAAATGTTCGCACTACAAGCAAGAACTATGTATGTAAGCTGCACCCTGCCCAGAGCATTCTCTTATAGACCATCAATGTGCTGTGACACTGGCTACAGACTGTTGTTGTATTGTCATAGTGGCAGTTACTCTCCATTCTTCAAACTTTCTGGGCTATCTGTATGGTCCCATGCACTGCAATCTAAGCAATGATTAACTTCAGCATAAAGGGGGTGCTGTACTGCTGAGTGCATCATCATCATGAGATGAGACATTAAACCAAGATTTCAAGTGTTTGAGGTTGTGGTAGCTCAGGTGGCTGTACAAGATCCCATGACACTCATTGAAAAGAGTAGGGGTCCTTTATTTAACACAACATTATTATTTATTTATTTTTATTTTACATTTGTTGACTGGGATAGTCCAACTGGATACAAGTCCATTTTCAGTAGAGGCCCGGGGAGAAAAGCTCCAAGAGAACAAATTTAGACAATAAGAAATCAATTTTTAAAAATAAGATAACAATTGATTCCACACAAGGAGAAACAGAATAACAATTTTTTGAACATACGTAGATTTAGGGTGCATAATCTAGGTGTTACAATGCTTACATGTTAGTAGCTAGTTATTAACACAATATGTTGGTTCTAAGCTCAACATTCCACTTTCTGCACAACATTCCTGGGATATATTACATTGCAAGGAAGAAAGAGAGGTCTAAGATACAAATGTGAGGAACAACACTCTGTTACGCACTAGGTCACAAGAGTTGGATACATACTCCTAGCACTATTTGGTATTGACTGGAGAATATAGCTGTGGGTAGTTATAGCGCATCATTCTTGGGATAGTAATTTTACCACTACAGAGTTAGTAGATACAACTGGGTATCAGTTATGGGAAGGTACTATGTTTAGGATTGGTTATTATGACGTACTTTATATAGGTTAGTGAACTTTTAGAGATGAGGTATTATCCAGGGGTGTTGCAGAAGCATAGTCATTTGTTTAGGAAATAAGTTTTGACTAGTTTTTTGAACATGGTCAGGGATTTACAACTGGTTATGTGGGATGGAAGGGAGTTCCAGATGCTTGAGATATAGTGGCTGTAGACTGACGTACTAGCCTCATTGTTGAATTTGGAAACCTCAAGGAGGTTTTGGGTACTAGATCTTAAGGGTCTGGTAGTGGTATAGGGTTGAAGGAGATTTTGTAGAGCTGGGGTGTTGTCAGAGAAATGTATTATTTTGTGGGCTAGAGATAGTTGATTGAGTTGGAGTAGTTCTGGTAGTTCGAGCCAGTTGAGTTTTTTGAGGCAGTCACAGTGGTGTGTTCTGATGGGTGAGTCTGTAGCAAATTTGGCTATCCTATTATAGCAGCTATCAAGTTTGTTTAGATCAGATTTGCAAAGATGTGTAAGTACAGGGGAGGCGTAGAGTAAGATGGATAGTAGGTGAGTCATGGCTATTTTAACTTTGGAGTGGCTAGTGAGAAATTTTTTATTGCGATAGAGTAGTCCAAGTTTTTTATGTACCTTTTTTATGGTCACGGAGATATGAAGTTCAAATCTGATGTGGTTGTCTATTTCAATACCTAGTAGCTTGGTGCAATTGGTGGGGGTGATTGTGGTATTGTTATTTGAGGAGATTGTGAAACTGTTGGGGGGAGGTTTTCTTCTATGGGAGCTAAACAGGAGTAGTTTGGTTTTTCCTGGGTTGAGAATTAGGCAATGTTTGTTGATCCAAGTTTTGGCCATGGAGAAGAATTCTTGTCTTTGGGAGGGAAGGAGGTCTATAGTTTTGGCTGCGCATATTATGGTAGTATCGTCGGCATATTGAACTATTGAGGCTTTGGGAATGCTGGATGGGAGCTGATTGGTGAAGAGGGTAAAAAGCAGTGGTCCCAGGATGGAGCCTTGTGGTACCCGCAGGGAAACTGGGAAGGAGGGAGAGAGTTGGTTATGCCACAGCACAGCTTGTTGCCTGCCTACTAGGTAGCTTTTAAACCAGGAGATGGCAGGGGTATTCAGGTTAAGGGTGGAAAGTGAGTGAAGGAGTTTTGAGTGGTTAACAATGTCGAATGCTTTGGATAGGTCTAACAATGTGGCGGATACTTAGAGTACATTATTTCTGTAATTATTAATTATGTTAGTGAATGCTGTGAGTGCAGTGGTGGTGCTATGGAATGGTCTAAAGCCGTGCTGCTGTATTGATAGCAGTTTATTTTCTAAGAGGTATTTCAGAAGTTGTTTGTGGATTGCTCTCTCTAGAGTTTTTGATAATGGGGTAGAATGGCTATGGGTCGGTAGTTGTTGAGTTCTAGACAGCTGCCACCTTTGTGTAGTGGGATGATATATGAAATTTTCCATAGCTGAGGTACTATACACTCAGAGATGGATCTGTTTATTAGGATTGAGACTGGATATGCTATTGCTTCTGCGGCTGGTTGGAGGTATTTGGCTGGTAATTTATCAGCAGCTAGAGTGGTAGGTTTGAGTTTCCGGAGTAGTTTTTCAATGGATTTAGTGGGTACTGGGTGGAAGCTAAAGTTGGGACAGTTGTTTGTAGTGTCAGGTGGGGGGTAGAGGTAGGGGTGGGGTGGTTGGCATGGGGTTGGTTGTTAGCTAGGGTTTGGATAGTGTCTGTGAAGAAGTTGTTAAAATGAGTGGGGATATTGTCTAGGTTATTTGCAATTTTTGGGGTAGGGGTAATTGTTTTTCCTGGTTGTAGAAAATAGTTAATTGCTGCCCAGAATTTTTGAGGGTTGTTGCTATGTTTGTCCTGTATTTTTTGGTAGTAGGAAGTTTTATCTAATTTGTTCAAGGAGGATCCACTGCTCTGCCTACTGGATGACATGCTGGACAACCAGCGCTGTTTCAAGCAAGGAGACGGCTTGCACCTGTCTGGGCTTCCGGATATTGGCAAAAGGCTCTTGCCACCCCCATGGTGCCTTTTAGGCAAGGCTCACATAAGTTTTTGGCTTTGTTACGTAGTTCCAGGTATGTTTGTCTATCATTTGGCGATTTGGTGTTACGGTAGCTAGTCCAAGCTTTATTTCTCTTTTTAAGGAAGATCTTTGTATCTGGGATTAGCCAAGGGGCATAATTAGTTTTAATTCTTGCTGTTCTGGGGGGGGGCATGATGGCTTACATTATTTAAAAAGGTTGTGTTGAAGTATGAAACTGCTTCATCTAGAGGAAGGCTTTTTAGGGGGCCCAGTTACATTGTTTTAGGTCATTTATGAAGTTGTCATGGTTAAAATCCTTTTTATTCCTAATTAGCCATGTGGATGTCTGGGTAAATTGTGGGGATTTTGATCTGAGGAGAAAAGTGGCTTGGTGGTCACTCATGGTGTCTGGCAGACATCCTGCTAGGGTTATCAATAAAGGGTGGGATACAAGTATCCAGTCAAGTATGGATTAATGATTGGTTCTGTTGTCAATTCTTGTGGGGGAAGTGATAAGTTGGGTTAGGCCATGTAAATTGATATGGGAGAGTGGGTTTTGACTGGAGCAGTTGTGCCAATCAATATGGAGGTCCCCTAATACTATATTTTCTTGGTGGAGTGAGTTACAGATCCATTCTAGTAGATTCTCTGTAATGGTAATATTGTTATTGCCTGGTGGGATGTAGCAGACTATGATATTGATTTGTTTGTTTGCGTTAAGGTTTAGTTTAGTTAGGGTGAGTTCTGCTTTTTCAAGGTTTGGGGCTGTTATGTCTATTTGCTCAAGGATGAGGTGGATTTTCTACATTATTGCAACACCCCCTCCTTTTCTTCCTATTCTGTCAAAGCAGATTATATTAAAGCCTGGTGCAGTAATTTCATTATTGTGGTTCGCTGGCTTAAGCCAGGTCTCAGTTAGTATGACTATATCTGGTTGATAGAAGGAGAGTAGTGCATGCAGGTTGTGGACTTTGTTTAGAATACTTCTGACATTTAGATTTATGATAAGGAGGGAGTTTTTGTCACGATGGAGTAAGATGTTATTTAGGCCATTAGTTTGGGTTCCTGCATGTGGTGGGCCTGGGTTTCGGTGTATATCTCTGCAGAGATTGAGTTGGGTTTTCAGGTAAAGATAGAGTTTGAGTAGTTTTTGTAGGGTCTTATAGTGTCTTAAAGCAGTTTGAGACTGGTAGTGGGTTGGGAGTAATTTATGTGCGATGTGGTTGATATAGCAAGTTTGGTAGAAGTATGGGGTTAATTGAGTAAGGGGTAGTGTGTTACTATAGTTAGAGGTAGTGGTTTTCCTAGGTATGTAGGTGTAATTAAGTTGTATTTGGCAATTGACAATGCAGGTTAGCAATGAGAAGATGGAAAAGCACAAGAGAAATGGTAAGAGGTGTACAAGTATGGGTGTGGGTCCTATATTCATGTTTAGGTTTAGATATGCTGGTATGATGATTGGGAGGATTTGCTAGAGCAGGGACAGGTGTGGCTGATGTTTCTTAGTGGAAGTAGGGTAATTTGTAAGTGTGATGTGATAGGCTGGAGTAGTGATTAAGGTGGGTGTGGTGTCTAGGTATAAATGTAGTTGATATTGGGGTGGGTGAGGATGGGGGTAGGGTAGGGGAGTGGAGTGAGCCTGAGTTTAGCAAGGGCGAACAGAGCAGGGATTGACCAAGCCTCCTGAGTTTGTGAGGAATCAATCAGTCAGGTTTGGTATTTTACCTTTTACCAGGTAGTTCAGTGCCTTATTTCGTTAGAAAACGTTCTCAATTAAACCTCATTTGTAGGAGTAACCTTTTAGTTTTTGGCATTTTTCTTTAGAAAAATTCCCAATTAAGCCTTAATTTAATGATTACTGTTTTGTTTTTTCTTGTCTTATTTCTTTAGAAAAAGCTCCCAATTCAGTCTTATTTTAAAGGAAAACAACAGGATATTAAAGCAGATTCCCCAACCTGCTGACTCTTCCAGTCCCTGTTCTTTGATAAAGCTTAAAAAAAATCACCCTTGCAGCATTAAAAATAACCCACTCAACTGTTTTCCCTGTTCTGCTTCCAAGCTTTCTATACTGTTTTTGTTTCACTTTGCAAACCAACTTGAAAAACCTGTAGCTGGCTCTGAAATTATGATGTCACATCTGCCATCTGCTCTTCTAGCTATCGGGATGTTTCCTCCCCAAAGTGATGTAATCCCCGCCTGATTTGCATGCTGTATAGAAGAGCCAGTGTTCCTCCCACATTGTGATGTCAGACCTGCCTTACCCATCCCACTCAACCTAATAAAATCCATGTGGTGTGTGGAACTCCTTTTCATTGTACGTGTATCCTGTCAACTGCATTTGTTTGAGGGACTACTGAAAAGTTTGGATTGCCTGCATTTCCGTCTGCATTTTTTGCTTCATTGGTAAGATAAGTCTTCCTAGTGAATTAAAAATGTAATTCTACACACAGCCCCTGTTTGAATGCACTTCTAGCCCTATTTTGTGCTGCCTGATATAGTTTATGACTCTCTTCTGAACAGGAATACTCTCTTCCTCCCTATGAGGATTCTGCTGCTGAAGAATCTATCCCTTCAGCCTCTCCTCCTGAGGATTATTCTTTTGGGGAAACCCTGCATACCATGAGGGAGAACTTCCACTGGGAGAGCCAAGACTACTCAGAATCTAAGAAAATGCTCAGAGCCTTTCCTTTACTACCTCAGCACAGGCCTCTTGCTATACCCCCTGTTTCAGACATTGTAGATGATGTATTTTCAGAGTCCAGCCTGTCTCCTGACTCTTTACCCCCTGCACCTGTTAAGCCAGACAGATACTACAGGGTTCCAGATTCACATAAATTTCTTTATAAAAACCCTGCTGCTGACCCAGAAACTATTTCTCAGGGTCCCAAAGGGGTCAAGGCTTCCACTGCAAAAAAAACTATCCCCTCTGATAGGGATTCAAGGGCACTGGACAGATGGGGGAAAAAGGTTTACACTTCTGCTACCTTGGCTGAGAGGGCTTTAAATTGTCAATTTCATATGCTTAAATATCAGCAGTACTTAATGTCACTGCTTAAACAGAAAATATTAACAAATTCTGAATGTGCAGAAAACAAGGAAATGCAGGATTTATTGCATGCAACTGAACAAGTGGGAAGGCATACTTTGCAATGTGGTTTTGATTCTCTGGAGGCCTCCTGCAGGGCCGCTGTTACGGGTTCTGTCATTAGGATTCATGCTTGGTTAAAGGAACAGAATCTGCCTGATCATGTTAAAGCAAAATTATTAGATGCTCCATTACAGTATGATACTTTGGTGTTAAAGCAGAGGAGGTGTTCAAGAAAATGGAGGACAAAGCAAAATCTATGCAGACAGTTAAGGATTTCTTACAGGTGCAGCCACCCAGATTTAGCAGGAACTGGCCCACAAAGAATTGGTCTTTTCCAATGTCAGACAGGCCACAAAGAGGCAGATACAGACGCCCCAGAGGCAGATCCCAGCCCTAAGACTCATACAGGCCTAAACAATGGGGTGCTTCTACCTCCAAATCAGAGAAGACAAATCACAGCTATACAGGAAACAGTCCCAATGACTTTCCTCTGCCAGCACCAAGCACTTATCTTTTGGCAGCCCCCTTAGGGGGAAAACTAGCACTTTTTTCACAAAATTGGCACATGATCACCCAGGACAAATGGGTCTTGAATACAGTGTCTCAGGGCTACAGGATCCACTTTCACACCCTGCCAAGGGCAAAAGGTATGCCAGACCTGCCATACAATCAATGGGCAGAGGCACAAAAACAAATTTCATCTCTCATGGACATGAGGGCCATTCAGCGAGTACCACAGCAAGAGCAGGGACAAGGATTTACTCAAAACTTTTCTTGGTACCTACAAAGGACAAAGCCTGGAGACCAATACTGGACCTGTCTATTCTAAACACATTTCTGGACGTTCCAAAATTCAAAATGTTGACTCTGCAGCAGCTTCTGCCCATGCTGGGCAAGAAGGTTTGGCTTGTAACTTTGGACCTAAAAGAGGCATACCTGCATGTCTCAATCAGACAATCTTGCAGAAGATACCTCAGATTCATAGCTGGCTCAATGCACTACCAATTCTCTGCACTGCCCTTTGGCTTATCTACTGTGCCCAGGGTCTTCACAAAATGCCTGGCACCAGTAATTGCATTTTGCAGACAAAGAGGAATTCAAATATATCCTTACTTAGACGACTGCCTTATTCAAGCAGAGAACAAGGACATTCTACTGAAGCATCTGGCGTTTGTAAAAAGATTACTAATTTGCCTAGGGTACACAGTAAACGAAAATAAATCAAAACTAGTACCCTCTCAAGAGATAATATTCCTGGGTGCAAGCTTAAATACAACTGCCCAGATGGCTTATCTCATGCCAGGCAAACAAAGGCAACTGACTTCTTACTTCAAAATGTTGGCAACAAAGACCCAGTTATCTGCAAGAAAAATTCTGCAGGCTTTGGGCTTCATGGCATATTGCATCCTGCTAATTCCATATGCCAGACTGCATATGAGGAAACTACAATGGTATCTAAAAAGTGTTTGGACTCAACATTGCCACAGCCTGGAAACATTAATTACCCTCATTCCCTGCCTGCAACAGGAGTTTTGATGGTGGGCACAGGCCTGTCACCACAACAAGGGACAGCCATTCACTTTACCCACAGCCAGGCAGACACTAACAACGGATGCATCAGATTATGCCTGGGGGGCCCACATGGCAGAAAAATGTATTCAGGGCACATGGCCCACAAGCCAGATGCATCTTCATATCAATCAAAAAGAGATGCTAGCTGTTCAAAATGCCCTGACAGCTTTCAAGGATCTACTTCATCCAGGACAACTACTGATAAAGACGGACAATATGGTCATGTGGTACATAAACAAGCAGGGAGGCACACATTCCTACCCCCTCTGCAGACAAGCCATGACTTTGTGGGACACAGCATTGACTTATCAAGTTCACCTGCAAGCACAATTTCTGCCAGGAAAGATAAATACTCTGGCAGACGAACTAAGCAGAAACCTCATGGATCCCCATGAGTGGAAACTGGATCCACAAGTCTTCAGCATGATAACAAGGAAATGGGGATGCCCAGACATAGTTCTGATTGCCTCCCCCTCACAACTGCCAACTACAGAGATTCTGCACAAGGACTTATCACAAGCAAGCATGGAAAGTGGATGCCTTATCCTTCAGCTGGAAAAACCTAACAGTATATGCCTTTCCTCCACTGCCTCTCCTCCCCAAGGTACTCGTAAAGGTCAGACAAGAGAAGCCAAAAATGATACTGGCCATGCCAGCACTGGTACCCAATCCTAAAGAACTTGTCTCAAGGTCCAGCCTGGACATTGCCTCAAATTCCTCACTTACTGACCCAACAAAACAATCAGATCCTGCACAGCCAACTCAGGACCTTAAATCTGGCAGCATGGCGGATAATGTAGCCATTCAGAACACTCCTCTCTCCAAAGCTGTGATGGATGTTATTTTGGAGGCCAGGAGGCCCAGTACCAGAAAATCTTATGCAGAAAAATGGAAGAGATTCTGTGCTTGGAACCAGGCACAAGGAATTGACATGTTTGTTGCAAACAGTCCTCAGATTTTACAATACTTAACTGAGATGCTGGACAGAGGCCTATCCTTTTCATCAATTAAGATCCATGCCTCTGCCATTTCAGCCCATTACAATACGGAACCACCTATCTTTTCTCATTCTTTAATAAGGCAGTACCTCAGAGGGGCCAAAAACATAAGACCTCCAAGGAGAGCACCAGTACCTGCATGGGACCTCAATTATGTCTTGGAAAAACTCAAGCTGCCTCCTTTTGAGCCAGCCTCAACAGCTGATATAAAATTCTTATCCTGGAAAACAGCTCTGCTCCTAGCAATAACCTCTGCAAGATGAGTCTTGGAGTTACAGGCGCTCATGGCTGTGGAACCTTTTATCATTTTCCATCCAGACAGGGTTTCTCTGAAGACAAACCCGACATTTATGCCTAAGGTGGTGTCCAGTGTGGCCCTTAACCAAACCATTCACTTGCCTACCTTTTATCCAAACCCACATAACAAGGGTGAGAGTGAGAGACTTCTGCATTCTTTGGACATACACAGACAGCTACGCTTCTACTTGGACAGAACTAAAGCTTTCAGAAAGACTGAGCAACTTTTAGTGGCATATGCTGCAGGATCACAAGGAAAGGCTATCTCAAAACAGACTATTTCAAAATGGATAGGCCACTGCATTCATTTCTGTTATTCACAACATGGCAAATCAGTGCCTAAGGACATTAGGCCACATTCAATCAGAGCAGCAGCCTTCCTCAGAGGAGTACCAACCAAAGACATCTTAGAGGCTGCAACTTGGAGTTCGGTGCACACCTTTGCAAAGCACTACCACTTACCTCTCTACTCTACTCTAAATCCAGAGCAGGCTTTGCCACTGCAATTCTGCAGGGCCTCATAGCCTCTCCTAATCCTATTTAGCCCCAGCCACCCATCCTCAGCTTTGGGATTCAACCCAAGAGTAATGGCTGCGACAGTGAAACATGATGAACATAGTACAGTTGTGTACCTACCATAAATGTAGATGTTGGAGTGTATTCACTGTTGCAGTCCAGGTTTCCCTCCCACCATCCTCCT